>NC_090300.1:114365000-114666562 GCF_039906515.1 Pseudorca crassidens | reverse complement strand
GAGGATAAAAGAGAAAGAAGAGAGTGAACTAAAAGAGAAGCTGATCTTATTTTATTCCCCCTAGATTCTAGAATTTTAGACTTAAAGGGAAGCTTAGATGAGTATATTTAGACAAGGGCACAGTCTTTGCAATGTTCCCTTGTCCTTTCAGTTCTTTTTTGTTTGGTTGTTCCACGTATTTATATTTATAAAATGAATTGATAATTTCTGTTTTTATCACTGGTGGAACCAATATGGTCATAACTAAAAAGTTGGGACTTTCACTCCGACAATAGGCACCAATGATTATCTGGTTGGATTTACTCATTCACCAAAATTGACTAAATGGCTACTTTGTCCACTGCAGTGTTCTAGGTCTAGGTGATAGGAAACAGCAGTGAGTGAAGAAGACAGACAAGCTCTCAGTCCTCCTGGGTCCTTTATCTACCATGGAGATAATCCATACACTACTATGCACTGTGGCCTTCATTTACCCTGTAGATAATCAGGAATGTTTTCAATCTTTTAAAATAAAACACTTTTACTATAAAACATGCTTCTAAGGTGCACCTATAGTTTAGTGTTAAGTGTGTGGTCTCTGAGCCTTACAGGGTTTGAATCCCTTAATCTTTCTGTGCTTTGTTTTCTCATCTCTACGGTTGGAACAATGATAGAACACATTTCATTCATTTCTTGACATAATTAAATGAACTTTTACACATGAAATGCTTCGTGAAGAGCCTGGTACATAGTAAGTGTTATATAAGTAGTTCTTATTAATTAATATGAATGTATCTTCTTCATATTAATTGAAAAGACTCAGGCTTCTCAGGTACATTTGAAGCTTGGTTTAAACCAGACATAATTTGGAAACTAAATGATCTGACATAACACCCTCCCCACTCACACAATTGCATAAGGACTTCAAAAGCAGATATTTTTTTGTGTGTGTGTGTGTATATATTTGCACATTTCACTGCTCCTGTGGAAATTATATATTCACTAGAGGAATCAGATACTGGTTATGACATTACTTTTATTCTGATGAAGTTTATTTTCACATTACAACTTTAGAACTCTATTTTACAACTTAATACTAAAATTTCAGTTAGTGCTGGAACTAAAAACATCAAATCAAAATCAAACAACCCAAGATTGGTTCAAGATGGTGGAGTAGAAGAACATGTGCTTACTCCCTCTTGCGAGAGCACCGGAATCACAACTAACTGCTGAACAATTGTCGACAGGAAGACACTGGAAATCACCAAAAAAGATACCCCACATCCAAAGACAAAGGAGAAGCTACAATGAGATGGTAGGACGGATGCAATCACAATAAAATCAATTCCCATAACTGCTGGGTGGGTGACTCACAAACTGGACAACACTTATACCACAGAAGCCCACCCACTGGAGTGAAGGTTCTGAGCCCCACGTCAGGCTTCCCAACCTGGGGGTCCGGCAACAAGAGGAGGAATTCCTAGAGAATCAGACTTTGAAGACTAGTGGGATTTGATTGCAGGACTTCAACAGGACTAGGGGAAACAGAGACTCCACTCTTGGAGGGCACACACAAAGTAGTGTGTCCATTGGAACACAGGGAAAGGAGCAGTGGCCCCATAGGAGACTGAACCAGACCTATCTGCTATTGTTTGAGGGTCTCCTGCAGAGGCGGGGGATGGCTGTGGTTCATCGTTAGGACAAGGACACTGGCAGCAGAAGTTCTGGGAAGTACTCCTTGGTGTGAGCCCTCCCAGAGTCCGCCATTAGCCCCACCAAAGAGCCAGGTAGGCTCCAGTGTTGCGTCGCCTCAGACGAAACAACCAACAGGGAGGGAACCCAGCCCCACCCATTAGCAGACAAGGGGATTAAAGTCTTACTGAGTTCTGCCCACCAGAGCAACAGCCAGCTCTACCCACCACCAGTCCCTCCCATCAGGAAACTTGCACAAGCCTCTTAGACAGCCTAATCAACCAGAGGGCAGAGAGCAGAAGCAAGAATAACTACAGTCCTGCAGCCTGTGGAACAAAAACCACATTCACAGAAACATAGACAAGATGAAAAGGCAGAGGACTATGTACCAGATAAAGGAACAAGATAAAACCCCAGAAAAACAACTAAATGAAGTGGAGATAGGCACCCTTCCAGAAAAATAATTCAGAATAATGATAGTGAAGATGATCCAGGACCTCGGAAAAAGATCGAGGCAAAGATCGAGAAGACGCAAGAAGTGTTTAACAAAGACCTAGAAGAATTAAAGAAAAAACGCCTAGAAGAATTAAAGAACAAACAAACAGAGATGAACAATACAATAACTGAAATGAAAGCTACACTAGAAGGAATCAGTAGCAGAATAACTGAGGCAGAAGAACGGATAAGTGACCTGGAGCACAGAATGGTGGAATTCACTGCTATGGAACAGAATAAAGAAAAAAGAATGAAAAGAAATTAACACAGCCGAAGGGACCTCTGGGACAACATTAAACGCAACAACATGCGCATTATAGGGGTCCCAGAAGGAGAAGAGAGAGATAAGGGACCCGAGAAAATATTTGAAGAGATTATAGTCAAAAACTTCCCTAACATGGGAAAGGAAAGAGCCACCCAAGTCCAGGAAGCACAGAAAGTCCCAGGCAGGATAAACCCAGGGAGAAACACTCCAAGACACATAGTAATCAAACTGGCAAAAATTAAAGACAAAGAAAAATTACTGAAAGCAGCAAGGGAAAAATGACTAATAACATACAAGGAAACTCCCATAAGGTTAACAGCTGATTTCTCAGCAGAAACTCTAGAAGCCAGACGGGAGTGGCATGACATATTTAAAGTGATCAAAGGGAAGAACCTATAACCAAGATTACTCTACCCAGCAAGGATCTCATTCAGATTCAATGAAGAAATCAAAAGCTTTACAGACAAGCAAAAGCTAAGAGAATTCAGCACCACCAAACCAGATCTACAACAAATGCTAAAGGAACTTCTCTAAGTGAGAAACACAAGAGAAGAAAAGGACCTGCAAAAACAAACCCATAACAATTAAGAAAATGGTCAAAGGAACATACATATCGATAATTAGCTTAAACATGAATGGATTAAATGCTCCAACCAAAAGACACAGGCTGGCTGAATGGATACAAAAACAAGATGAATATATATGCTGTCTACAAGAGAACCACTTCAGACCTAGGAACACATACAAACTGAAAGTAAGGGGATGGAAAAAGATATTCCATGCAAATGGAAATCAAAAGAAAGCTGGAGTAGCAATTCTCATATAAGATAATATAGACTTTAAAATAAAGAATGTTACAAGAGACAAGGAAGGACACTACATAATGATCAAGGGATCAATCCAAGAAGAAGATATAACAATTATAAATATATATACACCCAACACAGGAGCACCTATATACATAAGGCAACTGCTAACAGCTATAAAAGAGGAAATCGACAGTAACACAATAGTAGTGGGGGACGTTAACACCTCACTTACACCAATGGACATATCATCTAAACAGAAAATTAATAAGGAAAAACAAGCTTTAAATGACACAATAGACCAGATAGCTTTAATTGATATTTGTAGGACATTCCATCCAAAAACAGCAGATTACACTTTGTTCTTGAGTGCACATGGAACCTTCTCCAGGATAGATCACAACTTGGGTCACAAATGAAGCCTCAGTAAATTTAAGAAAATTGAAATCATTTTAAGCATCTTTTCTGACCACAACGCTATGAGATTAGAAATCAATTGCAGGGAAAAAAACATAAAAAACACAAACACATGGAGGCTAAACAATACATTAGTAAATAACCAAGAGACCACTGAAGAAATCAAACAATACCTAGGGACAAATTATAACAAAAACAGGACGATCCTAAACCTATGGGATGCAGCAAAAGCAGTTCTAAAAGGGAAGTTTATAGCAATACAAGCCTACCTCAAGAAACAAGAAAAATCTCAAATAAACAATTTAACCTTACCCTTAGAGGAACTAGAACAAGAAAAACAAACAAACAAAACCCAAAGTTAGTAGAAGGAATGGAATCATAAAGATCAGAGCAGAAATAAATGAAATAGAAACAAAGAAAACAATAGCAAAGATCAATAAAACTAAAAGCTGGTTCTTTGAGAAGATAAATTAAATTGATAAACCATTAGCCAGACTCATCAAGAAAAAGAGGGAGAGGACTCAAATCAATAAAATTGGAAATGAAAAAGGAGAAGTTACAACAGACACCACAGAAATACAAAGCATCCTAAGAGACTACTAAAAGCAACTCTATGCCAATAAAATGGACAACCTGGAAGAAATGGACAAATTCTTAGAAAGGTAAAAACTTCCAAAACTGAACGAGGAAGAAACAGAAAATATGAACAGACCAATCACAAGCACTGAAATTGAAACTGTGATTAAAAATCCTCCAACAAACACAAGTCCAGGACCAGATGGCTTCACAGGTGAATTCTATCAAACATTTAGAAAAGAGCTAACACCCATCCTTCTCAAACTCTTCCAAAGTATTGCAGAGGAAGGAACACTCCCAAACTCATTCTATGAGGCCACCATCACCCTTATACCAAAACCAGACAAAGATACTACAAAAAAAAAAAATTTTTGACCAATATCACTGATGAACATAGATGCAAAAATCCTCAACAAAATACTAGCAAACAGAATCCAACAACACATTAAAAGGATCACACATGACAATCAAGTGGGATTTATCCCAGGGATGCAAGGATTCTTCAGTATACCCAAATCAATCAATGTGATACACCATATCAACAAATTGAAGAAGAAAAATCATATGATCATCTCAATTGATTAAGATAAAGCTTTTGACAAAATTCAACACCCATTTATGATAAAACCTCTCCATAAAGTGGGCATAGGGCTTCCCTGGTGGCACAGTGGTTGAGAGTCCGCCTGCCGATGCAGAGGATATGGGTTCGTGCCCCGGTCCGGGAATATCCCACGTGCCATGGAGCGGCTGGGCCCGTGAGCCATGGCCACTGAGCCTGTGCTCAGCAACGGGAGAGGCCACAACAGTGAGAGGCCCGTGTAATGCAAAAAAAAAAAAAAAAAAAAAGAAAGTGGGCATGGAGGGAACCTACATCGACATAATAAAGGCCATATATTAACAAACCCGCAGCAAACATCATTCTCAATGTTGAAAAACAATGTTGAAAACATTTCCTCTAAGATCAGGAACAAGACAAGGATGTCCCATCTCACCACCATTATTCAAGATAGTTTTGGAAGTCCTAGCCATGGCAATCAGAGAAGACAAAGAAATAAAAGGAATACAAATTGGAAAAGAAGAAGTAAAACTGTCACTGTTTGCAGATGACATGGTGTACTATACATAGAGAATCCTAAAGATGCCACCAGAAAACTACTACAGCTAATCAATGAATTTGGTAAAGTTGCTGGATACTTAATTAATGCACAGAAATTTGTTGCATTCCTATACACTAATGATGAAAAATCTGAAGAGAAATTAGGGAAACACTCCCATTTACCACTGCAACAAAAAGAATAAAATACCTAGGAATAAACCTACCTAAGGAGGCAAAAGACCTATATGCAGAAAACTATAAGACAGTGATGAAAGAAATTAAAGATGATACAAATAAATGGAGAGAGATACCATGTTCTTGGACTGGAAGAATCAATATTGTGAAAATGAATATACTACCCAAAGCAATCTACAGATTCAATGCAATCCCTATCATATTACCAATGACATTTTTTACGGAACTAGAAAAAAAAAGCTTAAAATTTGTATGGAAACACAAAAGACCCCGAAAAGCCAAAGCAGTCTTGAGGGAAAAAAACAAAGCTGGAGGAATCAGACTCCCTGACTTCAGACAAAGCTATACTACAAAGTAATCAAGACAATATGGTACTGGCACAAAAACAGAAATATAGATCAGTGGAACAGGATAGAAAGCCCAGATATAAACCCACGCACCTAAGTGGTGCTGGGAAAACTGGACAGCTACATGTAAAAGAATGAAATTAGAAGACTCCCTAACACCATACACAAAAATAAACTCAAAATGGATTAGAGACCTAAATGTTAGACCGGACACTATAAAACTTTTAGAGGAAAACATAGGAAGAACACTCTTTTACATAAATCACAGCAAGATCATTTTTGATCCACCTCCTAGAGTAATGGAAATAAAAACAAAAATAAACAAATGGGACCTAATGAAACTTCAAAGCTTTTGCAAAGCAAAGGAAACTACAAACAAGATGAAAAGATAACCCTCAGAATGGGAGAAAATATTTGCAAATGAATCAATGGGCAAAGGATTAATCTGCAAAATATATAAACAGCTCATGCAGCTCAATATTAAAAAAGCAAACAACCCAATCCAAAAATGGGCAGAAGACCTAAATAGACGTTTCTCCAAAGTAGACATACAGATGGCCAAGAAGCACATGAAAAGCTGTTCGGCATCACTAATTATTAGGGAAATGCAAATCAAAATTACAATGAGGTATCACCTCACACCAGTTAGAATGGGCATCATCAGAAAATCTACAAACAACAAATGCTAGAGAGGGTGTGGAGAAAAGGGAACCCTCTTGCACTGTTGGTGGAAATGTAAATTGATACAGCCACTATGGAGAACAGTATGGAGGTTCCTTAAACAACTAAAAATAGAATTACCATATGACCCAGCAATCCCACTACCGGGCATATACCCTGAGAAAACCATAATTCAAAAAGACACATGCACCCCAATGTTCATTGCAGCACTGTTTACAATAGCCAGGTCATGGAAGCAACCTAAATGCCCATCAACAGACGAATGGATAAAGAAGATGTGGTACATATATACAATGGAATATCACTCAGCCATAAAAAGGAACGAAATTGGGTCATTTGTTGAGACGTGGATGGATCTAGAGACTGTCATACAGAGTGAAGTAAGTCAGAAATAGAAAAACAAATATCGTATATTAACGCATGTATGTGGAACCTAGAAAAATGGTACAGATGAACCGGTTTGCAGGGCAGAAAATAGAGACACAGATATAGAGAGCAAACGTATAGACACCAACGGGGGAAAGTGGTGAGGGTGGGATGAATTGGGAGATTGGGATTGACATGTATACATTAATATGTATCAAAATGGATAACTAATAAGAACCTGCTGTATAAAAAAATAAATAAAATTCTCAAATTCAAAAAAAAAGAAATTAAGCATAAAACTTGATAATTTATCTTGTAAAATATTAAACTGAATTTCAAAATGTTTGTTTATTGAGAAAAAAATCACTATTTTTTCACATTTCTAGCTAGGGTCTTTGGCTGTGAGAGTATATATCTATATCTATGTATAGATATAATTGTATATATATTTCATTACATTTGTAATTCATTATATACAGATAAATTTTCTTGTAGACAGAATGGACTGATTAACTTTTAATTAATATTGAGGAGAAGAGTATCTGAGCTATTTAAACAAATTACTTTTCAGACTATTGTCCAAAATTAAGAAGGATTTAAACAATTCTACTGTAAACCATTTTCCCTATGTTTCTTTTTTCAGTTTAATGATAAATCAGATTTACTATAATAAGTAAGATCACTCTATGCTTCATACTGAGAAATCTAAAATCTAAAAACTGAAAGGTGAATATTTCAGGGCTCTAAAATAAGTATAATCAGTAAAAACTGTACTCCAGATTTATTATTTCTGAATCTCTTTCATGAGTATCTGTGTCTCCTGATGTTCCTGTGATATTGTTATTGATGTCCAGGCCTAGACTCTTTCATTGAAAAGTATAATATCTGTTATAAAAACTATGTTTATTTTTATACATGCTTTTGACACAATATTGTTTAGGTTCTTATGTTTTCAATTAAAGATACTACTTTGCTAAGTATAAAAAAAAAAAGACTGTGTATCTGGCTGTCAATGGATAATATGTTCAATAAATATCAGTATATCTGCTGCAAAAAAAAAAAGAAATAAACAACCCCCACAATCAATGGCTGCATAATTTAACGTATATGTTGTTCTACAAAAGCAAATAGCATGAACATCAGGAAGTCTCCCCATTAACACCATCCTTCCAAGTATAACTGCTTCACTCATATTTATGCATTTACATCCCTACCCATGATAAACAGGTATAAGTTGTTTCCATTTAAGCCTGTACAGATCAATTATTTAGCTTTTTGCAGGTTTCTTTTAAACACAATTACCTTGAGGAAGAAAGATGAGTTTATGAAAGCTTCTAAGGAATTTATGCAAAAAAGCAAAAAAAAAAAAAAAAAAAAAAAGGTGCCCAAGTTGCCTTTCATTTTTAGAGTGCTTATTTTTTCCTCTATATTTAAAGCCTGCATTATGACATCAATCATTCTGTAAATTAAACCTTTTGATTCCTAGTAGCATTATGCAAATCTAGCTTATTGTACCTATTTGCAAATACACTATATTAGTGAATGCTTTCTTTTTCTTTTCCCAAATTGCCAAAGTGTGTCACAACATACAAAGAACATCTTAAATGTTACCAAAATAGGAAGTTTTGTGTAAGCTGTGATAAGCACAATATATGGTATAGTCAGTCACTCCAAGTGCCCAAAGAGATGCAGAACATGAAATGAAAAAAAAAAAAAAGTGAAAGCAGTCTGAAAAAGTTAAAAGCACAAAGCACAATATATAAATATTATGGAAAAGTCACCTAGGTGCACCTACTTATTGAAGGACAACTACTGAACATGAAGGAAGTTTGATGAAACTAGGCTTTAGGGAATTTTTCACAATCCCACCCTTTTCTAGCTCCAAAAGTAACTTCACACTTCAGATCTCTTAGGTCCTATAAGGTGGGCAAGAGACTTTATGGGACAGATTTTCAGAAACAGAACAGAGGAAATGGGGTAAAGCTGAGTTGCTTAGATATTTTGGACTACTATGTCACAAATTTTGAATTATGGTGGCATAACCCTTCCTCCTTTATTCTATTAATTGTATTTAAATAATTGTATTTATTTGGGACAACACAAAGTCTCAGTGATAGGGCAGAACCTGAGGAGGGGAGGTGGACTTTACATAGCTAAGATATTTCTATATCTCCTTACCTAGGCATTAACCGCTATCTTTAATAAATAGAAAATTTTAATTTAAAAAAAAAATGACTTGAAAAGGCATTAATACTATTTGTGCATAGGGAGTGGAGGTCTGCAAGGGGCCAGGGGATCAAGGAGTAAAAGAAAAAGGGAGCTGAGTGTGGACAAGAAAAGAATGCTCTTTCCTCTAAGAATTTAAGAAGGAAATTTAGGATTTAGGTTATGTTACCCATTCTAAAGCATTGTTAGTTTAAAGGTGCATTGGTGGAGTCAGTATGCTCTCAAATACAAACGCATTGTACAGACACAGAAAATATCTATGAGAAAATACCTAAGAAGCGTTATCAGACAGCTATTATTAAAATAAAAATGCAATTCTGGGCTTCCCTGATGGCGCAGTGGTTGAGAGTCCGCCTGCCGATGCAGGGGACACGGGTTCGTGCCCCTGTCCGGGAGGATCCCACGTGCTGTGGAGCGGCTGGGCCCGTGGGCCATGGCTGCTGGGCCTGCGCGTCCAGAGCCTGTGCTCCGCAACGGGGTAGGCCACGGCAGTGAGAGGCCCGCGTACTGCAAAGGGGAAAAAAAAAAAGAGATTTGGATTATTTATTCATGAAAGTCAGGAACAATCTAATATTCAATATCCCTATCTATCTATCTATCTATCTATCTATCTATCTATCTATCTATCTATCTATCCTCCTGGGTGGTTTGTTCATTCGCTCTACAGTATTTACATTTCTATAGCCTTTTGGAATTTTCATAGCACATCTCTTTATCTCACCTCCTTTAACTCTCAGAGACACTGATGTGGTCCTTTTTTGAGAAGAGTGTGAGAGGAAAATATTTAAGCTCAGGATATGAGATTTACATTACACAATGGAAAAGTGTGATGATAAAAATATAAATTCATAAACAAATTACTGATGGTTTTAGGATCTTCAGATTTTTTTTTTTTTTTGCGGTACGCGGGCCTCTCACTGTTGTGGCCTCTCCCGTTGCGGAGCACAGGCTCCGGACGCGCAGGCTCAGCGGCCATGGCCCACGGGCCCAGCCACTCCACGGCATGTGGGATATTCCCGGACCGGGGCACGAACCCGTGTCCGTTGCATCGGCAGGCGGACTCTCAACCACTGCGCCACCAGGGAAGCCCCCTTTTTTTTTTTTTTTTACAGACTGTGTGTATGTGTGATTTCAGTATAGTTTTAACAATTGTATTGCACATGTTCAAATCTAATTGTCTTTAAAAAGTTGCTTTTGTCTACAGAGAAAAAAAAGCATGTCAGGATGAAAATAGATACTGGATATAGGTGTTACTTGGGTTCCACAAGTGAACTTGGGGTCCTTTATATTAATATACTTGTTCAGTACTAACTTAAGGGAGATACACAAATTCACACTGCAGAAAAAGCTGCTTTCAATGAGGTCTATACAGTTGATGGATAGAATGCAAAGGAAAGAGAAGATTTTAGTCTCTGGGGCATAGTTTGTAGAGATTTTGATCCCCACAGTCCTGGTTCTGGCCTTACGAGTTCTCCAGCGGGCCACAGCAGCACCGCCAACAGCCCCCAGCTGGTCTTTTTTTTGGTCTTGAACCGTATCTGTCTGTTTACCTTAAAGTATAGTGTACAGCACAAATATTACCATTTTAAGATAGGAAAACATCGCCCTAAGGAGCTATGACTTTCTAGGTCTGAGAATTGCTTTGCGTTTCTCTCCGTAAAGAAATAGACTTTGATTGTACTCTTTGTCATTTCTATGCCTACATCTATTTCTATCTTTATTTTAATCTATATCTATGTACCCTACGAATATTTCTTGAGCACACACAATATACCATACAGAGTACAAAATAATCAAAATCTGATTTTGATGAATGCTATGCAGACAAGGAAAATATAAAGTGGAAACATAATTTGCAACAAATAATGACTAGAAGGTTTGTCTGAGTTATACAATATTTGTTTGTTATGAAGTGAATCTTTTGATTCTTTTTTTTCAAAAATGCATCTCTTCTTTCTTTCTGTGCTGTAATCTAGGTAAGTTTAATTTCCTTGCCCTTCCTCTTCTAAATGTGAAAATTTATTTCTTGTTCATGTTTATGAAACTGGAGAACAGGAACTGGGTTATCTGTTACTCTTAATATTATTGGTTTAAGAGATCCTCATCTTGTTGTTTCTAAGGAAAGAATTAAAATATCTTAGTATTTCTGTTTGTGAAGATTTAAAAGCTATTTCCCTTGAATGCTGTTATATACGACAAAGGAGCTAACTGCTTAATTCCAGGGGTCTGTTATTATTTGTAAACTGGTTCTTAAATAAGGATACTTACAGATGCCTCTTGCTCCAGATGGTACCATTTAACTGCCTGTGTTACTCATGAGTGGTTTTCTGCTTTAGCGTTAAACAAATACTTAACACAGCAATCCTGTTATCAAGAATTCTCTCTTAAAATTGGGACAGAATCCTAAAGTGCTGCATGAAGTGGCAGCACAAGCAATTTCCTTCAGCATGGAACATATGGGTTAAAAATAAATGGAGCATGAATGTACCGGTGGGAATAAAAAAGAACTGTAGCCAAGTGGAAAAAGAAAATGTCTCTGGATTTAGCCTGAAGATCTGAGTGCAAATCCTTGCTCTGCTACTTATTAGCTTGGTGATCTTGACAGGTCTCAAAAAGGTAAGGATGAGGTCATCCTTTTCACAGGATTTGTCTGGGGACTAAATAAGACAGTATTGTCCAACACTATCTCTGGTGAATGTTAATAGATATTACCAGGAAAAAAGAAAAAGTGGCTATGGTTGCACCCATCTGAGAAATGTCAAGTTAAACCAGGAAACAGGTTTCTTCAGTGAAAAGTCTTCTCAGTCTTTAAGATGCTAATATGTTTTGTGAATTTCCAAAAAGATATAATGTGTTATTATGTTTCCTAAATTTATTTTATTCCCAGCCAGCACTCTTGTTGGAAAGATATTCCCCGGAACACATTTTGCAAAACGTTACTCTACTCTTTAAAGTGCTTTTCAAGTGTAAGCTGTTAAAAATTTAGTTGTTGACAGTAGACAGTAATCTGGGACCTGTACATAACTAATTTGTGTTCTGAAGGCCTTTCTTATCTGATTCTTAAAATTAATCCATTATAAATAACATTTTAAAATAAATGGGAAATTATGGTACACTGTACATCAGATATTTAAAAATAAACAAACAAAGAGCAAAAGAAATAAAAACAAATTGGGGTCCACACGTTCAGAGACCACTAGCTATACTTCTCAGTTTTATATTTAAAACATAACCAGATAGATATTTTGCCTCTTTTATGGGATTTTTACTGGAATTTTATTAGTACAGCTTAAACTGAAGCTCTGTGAAAATTTTACTGCTATTTTGCATTAGTAATACCTGAAAAATATAAGAGTATTGGAGAAACAGCGTAAGTACTGGATAAATCTTAATTGAAATCCTAAAGGCCACTAACTTACTCTGTGATGGCTATAATTTATCAATACATACCACTCCAGTTTCAATTTTCTCATAAAGTCGGTATAGTAATACCAACCTTTCAGAATATTTGGGAAGCACAAAGGAAATCATCAGATGAAATCTACTGACGTGCAACTGTTACTTCTGAATGATAACAGAAAGTCATGTATTTGTCTATTTAATTGAAGATGTATGTAGGACTGAGAAGTAGTATATGATCACAAATCCCAGTTTTTAAAAATTGGAAACAGAAATCTTTATTGAAACAACTTTAATGTAAGTGATGACGCAGTTAAATTTCAATTTATATTGCAAAGAATAAAATGAAACATTTAATCTGTGCTACATATATGTATCTATGGGAATCTTCCCTTAAGTATTTCTCTCATATTTCTTCTCTATGCTCTTTTGCATGCTCATGGTTACTTAGCTCTTATACTGGGATTTGAATTTTGGTAATTTTCCTTTTAAAATTCTAAGCTATCTTATTGTCTCTTTTTATTTTATGTTTGTGATGGTTTCAGGAATAATGCAAAGTATATTAATTATTCTCATCTTAAAATTATTGTCTGCATTTTGAATTAAGTGCTGCCTCATCATTGGCACATATGAAAATCATTGTGAGCATTGGTTCAGATTACCGGGGCTTCACTGAGGTAATTAGAGCTGGACTTAGAGCTGGATTGGTGTGTTTAAAGACCTATATGGCACATATATACAATGGAATATTACTCAGAAATGAAATTGACTAATTTGTAGTGAAGTGGATGGACCCAGAATCTGTCATGCAGAGTGAAGTAAGTCAGAAAGAGAAAAACAAATACCGTATGCTAACGCATATATATGGAATCTAAAAAAAAAAAAAAAAAAAAAGGTAATGATGAACCTAGTTGCAGGGCAGGAATAAAGAGGTAAACATAGAGAATGGATTTGAGGACGTGGAGTGGGATAGCGAAGCTGGGGCAAAGTGAGAGTAGCATCAACATATATACACTACCGAATGTAAAATAGTTGGCTGGTGGGAAGCAGCAGCATAGCACAGGGAGATTGGCTCCGTGCTTTGCGACAACCTCTAGGGGTGGGATAGGGAGGATGGGAGGGAGGCTCAAGAGGGAGGGGATATGGGAACGTGTGTATACATATGGCTGATTCGCTTTGTTGTGCAACAGAAACTAACACAGTATTGTGAAGCAATTATACTCCAATAAAGAGTGTACTAAAAAAAAAAAAAAGATAAACAATAAGGTCCTACTGTATAGCACAGGGAATTATATTCAATATCTTCTAATAAACTATAATGGAAAATAATCTGAAAATGAATATATATATATATATATATATATATATATATATCGGAATCACTTTGCTGTACACCAGAAACTAACACAATATTGTAAAGCAGCTCTATGTCAATAAAAAAATAAAGTACAAAAAAAAAAAAAAGACCTATACAGAGGTTGCCTTCGGAGCTCAAGTATTTGTCTATTAGCAACTGAAACTCACCTAGATTAAAACACAGCACCCGCTCTGGTGTCTCCAGTAGTGATGCCAGATTCTCCTCTTCTTTTTAGAAACCTGCCCTAATGCTTATCCTGGGGACGAATATTGTGGCAAATCTGAGAACAGGAGGCTGGAGTGGTAATTCTTAGCCCCGTGACTAATTTACACCACAAGTTGCCCCAGTGTTCCTGTTTCTTAGATTAGATATTCTGGAGTTCTGATGGAAATACTCCCTTCAGAGCAAGTCTCTGTTTTTCCTGTATTGTATTAAAGGTTACTCAGGTTTGTTAAACTTCCTCATCTATCTCCAATTGTTTGGTGTATTCAGAAGTTCTTTAACTTTTTGGTCAATACTATAAATTTATTTTAATTTTCCAATTGCTGTTTCTTTTCTGCAATAGGATTTTTGGGAGATGAGAGGGAGAGGTAAAGTCCATTCTGTGCCAGTCACCTATATTTAAATGGAAAACCTTAAAATGATTTATAATTCTTTCTATTATCACTTCCTTTGAGCCTGTACATGGTCACAATGAGAATTTTCCTTCTCATTCTCTTTTTTGAACATATTTGACTATAGTCACCAAGAATCGTATTTCTCAGCTTTTGACTTGGCTTAATACCTCAAAAAGGAAATTTCTCTTCAGAGCTGAATATGCATCATTCACTCATTCATCAAATATTTGTTGAGCACCTCAGATACCAGGTGATGAAGAAATACAGGCACTGCCTTGCCAGCACAGAGCTATACTCACTCCTTTTCTGCAAACACAGAGCAGATTTTCTTTATTTTTTTTCCTTGAGAAGAGTAAACCTGTCTTTACCTTTCTGGCTATTTAACCTATTGGCACAGCACATGTTTAGTTTTTGATTAAATAATTACTTACTTTTTGTGAAATAAAAATCTTCATTGTAACTAGGCAACTGAAAAGAATATTTAAGGTTAAATATTAAGCTTCAAATACAACCCAAAATTAAACTGACGTCTTAATTTTACTGTCAATACCGTGTATATTCTAGAGACATTCTAATAAAATTGTTGCCATTATATGTATAACTAATTCACTTTGTTATAAAGCAGAAACTAACACACCATTGTAAAGCAATTATACCCCAATAAAGATGTTAAAAAAAAAACACACACACACACACAGGGAACTCTACTCAATGCTCTGCGGTGAAATCCAAAAAAGACGGATATGTGTATACATATAGCTGATCCACTTTGCTATACAGTAGAAACTAACACAACATTGTAAAGCAACTATACTCCAATAAAAAAAAAAGTAATCACACACACACAAAAAATTGTTGCCATTATGTAGGATATAACTGATAGCCTTTAATGGAAGTGGCTGTCTTTAAATTATCTGAATGTATTTTTTATGGTCTTCCAAGACATGTAGAATTAAAATGCATTTTGTTTATATTGAAGAAGGAACTTCCTGATACTAAAATGGGATGAGTTTCTGAGCTTGACTATGGAATCCCTTCTTTGCAGAGTTTATGGAACAATCTGTGTTCTCATGGCTTTGGAAATTTAAATGTGGTTGTCTTTGAAGGCCAGAGACTAGACAAAGTACCCTGCTTAAGGTCCCTTTCAATCTTATGACCTGTTGCTATCTCAGCCTAGTACGTGAAATGTTTGTAAAAATGCCCAAATGCACATGAAACTACACTGTGCCTATGCAAATGAGTATATTGGAGAAGAGATGGCATGTCATCCTGGAGGTCTCTGCCTCTCAAACTGGGGCATGTGTGACCCCAGGGGTACAGAGTGTTATGCTGGGGTCTATGTGAAGCTGTTAGAATGCACATGGTCCATCTTTATGCCATGTCCATAATCTTAAAAATATTAGAGAAAAATATTTTGAAATTTTATTTTATTTTTATTATAATAAATATGGATGTATAATAGAGTACAAATCACAAATTTTTGCACTGATTGAAAAAAAATAAGACATAAGTCCTCAAAATGACCTTGGACTACTTTGGATTATTCCTCCAGTGCCTCCCCAGGGGCACTCATTCACTCCCCTCTGCTATATTTTGGTGACAATGCTTGCAGGGCTCTTCTGTACATGAAAATGTATGGCCTAAAATACTGGTTTCATTACCCATATCATTATCACAGCTTGAGTAACATTTTTTTTTTTTTTTTTAGTGGTTAATTTATCTAGATTCAATGAACATTTGCTTTGAGACTAGCAGATTAGAACTTGGTATTTTTAAAAAAGTTGTTAAGAGAATGATAGGCTAGCCTTATGATGATATCTGTATCTACATCTCTTTATATATATATATTGGTTATTTAATTTGACATATTAAAACATTATTAATGTCTTATTGAAAGGTAAATGTCAAAATGCATCAAGCATGCAAAACCTTTACATGTTATGCTATTTGTGGTTGGTTACCAGCCTAGCACCCATAGCTCCTCTTCACTCTAATTGTACTTTTTTTGGGGGGGGGAGGATTCTCTAAATTATCATCTCAAGCCTTTCAAAGCTGAATCTCTAAATGGTAC
Source organism: Pseudorca crassidens (assembly GCF_039906515.1). NCBI lineage: Eukaryota > Metazoa > Chordata > Mammalia > Artiodactyla > Delphinidae > Pseudorca > Pseudorca crassidens. Next base: position 114,649,977 of record NC_090300.1, on the reverse strand, counting down.
TAAAATACTCTGGAAATCACGACAAGTTTGAGATAAAGTACATGCATATTCAAATTACTCAAATGACACCTTTATTTTTAGTTAATTTTCATTTATGGATACCTCTTAATTTTCTATCAAAACCTAGATAGAGCCATGAATTCTGTCAATTTTTTTCCATTTCTGGCATCTATTTTAGAGGTCTCTGCAAATTGATAAATCTGTATATATGGCTTCCCCTAGTTAATTTCACACGTTTTTCTCCCCCTGAACATCCTTAACATTTAAGTCCAGAGCTGGGGCCAGGGCCAGACTCTGAGGGGAGAGTAGGCACATTATTTTTCTTGCTTCTTCTGTTTCTCCTTTCCCTTCTCATTAGTAGACTACATGGGGGAAAATGTTTATTCTCCTTCTAGCTTTCCTTTTATACCTCTGGGGAACATCAGACTGATGGGATCTAAGCCAGTCCTGATATTTCTAAACTTCTGCCAACAGTAAAAACTCTGAGATTTACACTGTCCTGTCCAGTTCATTTTTAAGCAACGCTGCACCCAGGCGGCTCAGTAAGAACAATTTCATGAATGAATTTTGTCATTTTTTTATTTGAAATCATGAATCAAGAACCTATACAAACATCTGATAAATAACCGTTTAAACTTTAGAGTTGGAATGCATCGTTTTCTAACCAGAGCAGTTCTGGATGGCTTCTACAAAACAGCTATTTAAGGTCATTCATCCTCTTCTTAGACATTTTCAGTAAAAAGTGTCTTTTTGGATACTTTCAGTGAAAATTCATTGCTGGAATTTCACATTGCCAAATTTCACTGTTAAAAAGTGTGGTCTTGGGCTTCCCTGGTGGCGCAGTGGTTGAGAGTCCGCCTGCCGATGCAAGGGACACGGGTTCGTGCCCCAGTCTGGGAAGATCCCACATGCCGCGGAGCGGCTGGGCCCGTGAGCCATGGCCGCTGAGCCTGCGCGTCCGGAGCCTGTGCTCCACAACGGGAGAGGCCACAACAGTGAGAGGCCCGCATACCGCAAAAAAAAAAAAAAAAAAAAAAAAAGTGTGGTCTTAAAATTGATCCTAAATCTGCCATTTTATATTTTACATACACTAGTCCTGGTGATGCCTTCTGGAATAAAATACTAAATTCTTACTCTTCTCCATGGTGTTTCTTCAAGTATTTGAAGGAATCATATCTTCCATTAATCTAGTACTTTGCAGGAGCTGGCTTATACCAGGTCACAAGTGCTAATTAAGATTTTCAGGAAGTTCGCAAACTGGTTGTTAAACTAGCCACTATTAAAAATTAAATTATATAAACTTGAAGTTAAAGAAACTATATTAAAAGAACATAAATACAGCTTATCACTTGTTTTACTATTATGTGTGATTGAGGTTATTTACACCTATAACTGCATGATAGAAATACTATATATTGTTGTAATAGTGCATATATCTTCCCAACCCTGCATTCAGTGATACCAAAGTGTTAGATTGAAATTGTCCATGGTGGGAGTATTTACACTATAGAAATGAACAAATGCTAACCATTAGGGCTTTTTTTCTGGAGAGCTTTTTATCAAACATTTATACCACACTACTGCTGCCTCATCTCTGATGCAGCCTTAAAATTTTATGCAGTTCCTATCGTCTTATAACCTCTCAAAAATTAGTTCTATATAATTTTATGAGCAACTCTGCTCTCTCACTCACCTTCTTCCAGGTGCCCATTAGTTTCTATTAGCATCCAGAACCTAACACAAATGCCCAATAGAGGAATTCCTACCAATTATTAGGATATTATTATTTTTTACATGGCCTAAGAAACATAGTTTTTATTGTTTGTAAACAGTGTCCAGGCATTATCCATAGAAAAAAGGCCAAAATTATGTCACCCCACCTACAAGACAGGATTTTTGCGGGGATCTAATAATATAAATAAAAAAGCACCATAAAAAACACCATAATGTGTAACAGAAATATAAACAATTATTAGACTTTATTAATAGCAAGAGTGTGAAGGTCACAGAAAGTAATATTTCCACTATATACTTCATAGTTCAATGATCAGAATAAATATCAATTATTAGTCTTAGTGCCTCATTTTAATAACAACATGTATAGATTAGGGTAAGTTCTCAGGAAGTTGTCTAGAATGATATGGAGTCTGGTTTTGATTTTGTTCTTCTATTACAGACTTAGCTTTCTAACTATGTTTTGGTTAAACTAATACTAATATTTGTTTGCATTCCCAGGTGATTCACTAAAATTTTTACAGATTATCTCATAACTAAATAACATGCATTGATAATTGAGAGTGAGTTCAATAATAAGACAACTTTCTACGAATTTAAAAAATTCAGAGATTATAAATAAAACATTCTTAAAGTTAGGTTAGTTTTCATCTTCATATTTTTAAGATAATCTTCCATGTTTCCAGGGAAAAAAGAAAACTCCAATTTTTTATAAATGTGGAAGCCCAGAATTTTTGTAGCAGAATGAAACACATCAAAACTTATTCTTTAAAGTGCCATCATATTCAATAAATATAACCAAATATAAATTTGGCTGTATACAGAAGGGATTGTGTGATATGCAACAACCTAGAGTAATACATCACAGGAAAATAAACACATGGAACCAGGGGCAGAAAAGAAATGAAGAAGGTAGGGCAAAATGTATTGGGAGTTGGAGGGATGAGGCCACAAAGATAGATTAGGCTGAGAGTGGTGAAGATGTCAAAAATGTTATTAAAGATGAGAGAACATACTTTTTATTCAGCAGGAGTCACTGGAGATGTTTTTAAAAACTGAGTAACCTGAAGCAATTATATTTTACAAGATAACATGGGCAGTGTTGGGGTCTGTATTAGAGAAGAGAAAAACTAAAGGCAACACGGCCAGTAATGAGTACATTACAATTCAATAGCTAGATCAAATTGTATAGAAGTTTTAAGAAGTGACAGTGAGAACAATGCAGATTTGTCAATCTACATAAAGATGGTACCATAAAATATAAATAAACAAGCATACACACAAACAAATAAAATCACCCAGAGAGTAAGTATAGTGAAAATATACCTTGGTTAGAATCTTAGTATGAACAGAAAAAATATTCCAGAAGAAGAGGGTCTACAATTTCAAATGTCAAGAGTGAGAAGCCAAGTAGCACATATTTTTTTAATAGTATTCTGCATAAGCATCTTCATTAATATGCCGTATTATTTTAATTAATGTTTTGAGTTGATTCCTTTATTTAAACTTACTTTAAAAAACTATGTACAGTTGACCCTTGAACAATACCAGAGTTAGGGGCACCAATCCTCCCTGCAATCAAAAATCCGAGTGTAATTTATAGTTGGCCCTCCATGTCCACAGTTCTATCAATACAGTTTGTTCTGTATCTGCATTTTCTCATCCAGGGCTTCAACCAACTGTGGTTTGTATAGTACTGTAGTATTTACTATTGAAAAAGTCCGCATATAAGTGGACCTGCACAGTTCAAACTTGACACTCTTGTGTCAAGAGTCAACTGTATTCCTACTATAAACAGAAAAACCATAAATGGAAGGTAACTGTAAAATAGAAAACTAATAATACCAAATAAGAGATTATATATCCCTGAAATTGACTTTTATATAATCATGCAGTACATTTTGAAAAATACAGGACTAGGAAAAGCTTATATACGTATATAATGAAGACTTAAAGGAGTTGAGTTTGGAGGAAGAGAATTAGATTGAGGAGACAACTGATAGTTTGTGAGCTGACTGGCTATACTGGCTTGTCCTTGAAGTGAACTGTAGGATAGAGGATGTAACTTTTTTTTTTTAATTTTATTTATTTATTTATTTATGGCTGTGTTGGGTCTTCGTTTCTGTGCGAGGGCTTTCTCTAGTTGCGGCAAGTGGGGGCCACTCTTCATCGTGGTGCGTGGGCCTCTCGCTATCGCGGCCTCTCTTGTTGCGGAGCACAGGCTCCAGACACGCAGGCTCAGTAGTTGTGGCTCACGGGCCTAGTTGCTCCACAGCATGTGGGATCCTCCCAGACCAGGGCTCGAACCCATGTCCCCTGCATTGGCAGGCAGATTCTCAACCACTGCGCCACCAGGGAAGCCCGAGGATGTAACTTTGACTGAGAAGAACTGAGTGCTTCCTGATGCTTCAGCTGGAATTTGGATATTTTCATCAGCACATCTGAGAGATGGTAACTTTCTCCTTTCAAACATGTTGCAGAATTTTGCATTGCATATAATTATATCTCTAATAACATAATTTTTCATCAGCAGTGGGAGATTTGTCTCCCTGCAAAGTATGTTTCTCTGAACAAGAAATGAAAGTGTGTTCCAACAGAAGACTAAACAAGTAAATCTATAGTGTAAAGCAATAGTTCTAGATTTGACAAAACCATATTGAAAGAAATTGGCTTTCTTTATTTAGTGTTGGCAGATGCAATTAGAGTAAAAGAATTTTTTTTTTCAAATCACCTTTTCTCTCTTTAAATCCAAGTTGCTTTCTGTGGGGAAATAACCTCTTTTTATGGCTCTTTGTACAGTTAAAGGAAGAAGGGATCTTTCATGGCAAAAGGATATGCTGGAATGTACATGTCCTTCCAAATGTTAAAAACTTGTTTAGATTTGCAAAGAAATTGTCTTCATACAATGAAAATCTCTCAGGAAATCCAACTGCTTATTTATTTGTTCTTTCAAGCGAAACAAATCACCATTAAAAAGGTTCAGCTTCCAATTAAGACCTTTTCGAAGCTTCGAGGAACTTGCTCACAAAAGTTCAAATCCCTTAGAAAATGGCTCATTGCTGCCTCAGAGAAAGAGAAAAATAGCTACTGATGAGATTCAAATCATTCTCTATCTTTTCTTTCATTAATTTTAAACATAATTCATAGGCCATTATGCTCTGGAAATCAAAAGAATTATTCCTTATTGTAGCCCACCGTTTTTCATCATTATACACACACAATGTCCAATTTCACCCCACTCATTCAAAATGGCGCTTAAAGCAGGCAGAAAAGATTAACTCCAATACTTATATTTGGCTTTAATTCATAGCTTTCTAAAGAGTTTTACAAGTCTAAATATGTATTTACACAATGAATATGATGAGTCATTTCTAAAATGTAAACATACTAGTTTAAAAAATTGCTTAAATTTGTATTTCTGCCTGAGCTTCTCTCAGAATATTCCTATGAGATTCACAGCAATAACTCCCTAATATTTGAATCACACCACTTCTCAGTACATTGCGAATAATAAAAAAAAGAATGAGCAAGGAGTATGGATACCTCTCAAAGTAATCAAAATATTTTAATCCTTCATCTTTTCTGGTGTTCGAGAGCCATAGAGGCACTGCCCTTCATTTCAGATGGAATCACATTCAAGCTAATCTGACTAAGCTTTTAATGGTATTAGCAGGTTGCTGCTTAAAATCCTCTAATGATCAAACAACTGGGCAGATGTTTCAGAGAATAATAGTATTCACTTTCTATAAAGGAAAATACAGCTTAACACGTTGGCTTTTGTTCTTGGCTAGAAGACATTTCACTACATCATCAGTCTCTCTTTGCTTTTAAACAGTCTTCACATTAGAAAGCATTCCAAATGTTATTTTCTGTTGCTAGTGAGGGTACTGATGAGTACCATTTGGAGGCCAGTGTCAGTATCATCCTATGTCTGAGGTTGGTTATCTCTGCCCTGAAGTGCCACTGCCAATTTCAGTCTTGGTCCAAGATGATGCAGAAGTGAATTAGGACAGCAGGGTTTGTAGATATGGACATAGAAAAAAAAGGAAGTAGAGTATTAAAACTTATTTGCACTTCAATTTCTATGTTATTAATTACACCTATTTCTACTATAGGGAAGTCTAGTCTAAACATTATTCCAAGCAAACTATTTTGTAAATGTTGCCTGCTTTATCTCTCTTTTGAGTATTTTCTTAGAAGTTTTATAAATACCTATTTAACCGATCTGACCTTGGAAGACTCCCCAACTCTTACTCTCTCCTCCACCACCACTCCCCATTTATAACATCGGACACAGGCTGGTTTATCTAGGAAACAGACTTTGAAATGCGAAACTTGTAGAGAAAGTTTACTGGGGAATGTTTTCTAGATAAATAGGTATCGGAGAGCAAATGAAGCACTGGGAAGAAGAAGCTGAACTGAGAAACAATCACAACAAAGGCCTCAGCGAGCCTCATGGAAGCTCTGGAGATGGGATATCCCTTTAGACCTGTCTGCATGGAGGCAGAGGAGGATCAACTAATGCCTTGGTTCAAAGCCTGAGGATTCAGTGTTTAGGATTCTACAATCATCAAAGCAGACCTGGTAGCAAATGTCAAATTTGGGTATGAATTATATCAGAAAATATTCTTGCAGAAATATTTATGTTGATGCTTATAGGATCTCAGGCCTTTACCTAAGTGTCAGGAGGGTGAGAAATTTCATAATTAAGTATTTATTGAGGGCCTATGAACCAGATATATGATATAAATATCATCTCAATTAATCATGAAAGCCAAACATTTTATTTTTTCCTGTTTTATAGATGAGGAAATTGATCTTACGTATGATCAAGTGAATTGTTAAGGTTCATACAGTTAGCAGGATTGCATGCAAACCTATGTGTACATGCTCAGTGGTTGCACTGTACTGTTTTATAGGCTTTGGTGAGGGAATGTGTTTGGGAGGCAGGTGCAAACTAGAACTGATCTAATTGTGCAGCAAGAGTCAACAATCAAGGTAAGGGTTCAAATGGCATATTAGGGATCTCCAGAGAAACAGAACCAATAGGAGGGAGGGAGGGAGGGAGGGAGAGAGAGAGAGAGAGATAGAGAGAGAGAGAGAGAGAGAGAAAGCAAGCAATTATGGAAACTGAAAAATCCCACAAATTGCAAGCTGAAGACCCAAGAAAGCCAGTGGTGTAATTTAGTACAAGTCAGAAGACCTGAAAACCAAGAGAGCCAATGGTGTAAATCCCAGTCTAAGGGCAGGAGAAGATGAGTTAACATGTTCCAGCTCAAGCAGCAAGGCAGGAAAAAGGGATGAATTCCTCCATCCTCTGCCTTTTGTTCTATTCAGACCCTCAGTGGATTGGTGATGCCCACACACACTGGGGAGGGCAATCTACTGAGTTCCCTGTTTCAAATGCTAATGTCATCTGGAAACACCCTCACCGACACACCCAGAAATAATGTTTGATCTGGGCACCCCTTGGTTAGTCAAGGTGGCAAACTAAATTAACCATCACAGATGGCAAAGCCATTCATACTTGGAAATATCCATTCTTTTAAGCCTGTAGTTTCCATGGTAATTGATGATAAACACTTAAAATCTTAATGTGCTTTAAGAAAATTAAGACATTTTATGATATCAAGGATAATAATGCCAACTAAAAAGAATCAATTACCTGATATGTTCCAGTATTTTGTTAATTACTTTAGACACGTCATTTTACAACATGAATACAGTTATTATTCCCATGTTTTAGGTGAGAAATGTAGAGAAGTTAAGTAACTTTCCCAAGGCCATATTACTAGTGAGTGACAAGTCTGGGATTAAAATTCAGACTATTTTACTCTAAAATCTGAGCTCTGAGCCACTGCTCTACAGGGCTTCTCAGTGATCTTTCTGAAATGTAGAAATGTCAAGATATAAAATTGTTCACATGTTGGTTTATCATGGAAATGTCAGTCGGCTCCTTCTGGAATCACTATAATTTTTGGAAGAAATGCTTATTCTTCCTTCCTGTATGGGATGATTCTTTTGTCAACCTACTTAGTTTGGGAATGCCATTCCTTAGAAACCTTTCCTGTACCAGGTTAGAGCTGGCCAAAAAAGAAACTTGTATGATATTTGGGAGGTGGAAGTGAAGTAGCAGGCAATGTTCTCCCAGTTTGTCATGGTGAGTTGTGGGGACAGATAGTCACAGAGGTATTGGCGCATCCCAGGTTGTCTTCTCTCTCCTACACTTTCCAGCTCTTCTTCCTGACTGTTGACCCTGCTGACCAATAGCAACTTCAATAACCTCATCAGTTTCTTGGATGTGTACTCAGAAAAACAAAAGCTTCTCATAGACTTCTCTACTAACTACCTTTTCATGGTCTTGTTTCATGAGAGACCATGTGCCTGGACTCTCAAATCAATCAGTTGGTGATTCTTTTGATCCCCCAACTTTCTCTTTGGGGTCTTCATACCCCAGTATTCCCCACATTTTTGTGAGGTCTAATTCCTATAATAAATTCCTTATCCCATGTCTATAATTGTTCTGCTTCTCTTTCTGAATGCTGAGTGATACAGAAATTAGTATATGGGAGTAGGTGCTACCATAACAAAAACCTGAATCATAAAACTTTGGGGGCAAGGAGTGAGACTTAAAAATATTTATAGAAAATTGACAGTTTTTAAGTGAATTTTACTAGAAAACATACATACAATGAAGTCAGACCCAAAAGGAAAGACAGTTCAAAATGAAAAAGAGCCAATGGGCTCCAAATTTCTATAGGAAAGAAGCAGGCTGAGAGAACTTCTCAGATGAAAATATGGGCAATTTTTTTTATATGTGAGAGGGAGTTGCCAAGCTCCCAGGGAATGAACCCAGCTGAGATCAATGGATTGTTCCATTGGGAGAGCAGAATTGATTCATTGTCTCCTCTTCCCTGAACAGAAGTGTCTATTGTGGTTATTTTCTCCCTGTCTCATCATTGAATGTTGATTATGCAAGGCCAGATAACTTGTATCTTTAAGTTCAAAGTTTTTTAGGTTAAAAGAAGTTGCATCCGACGAGTCTCAATGTGTATCTGGGCCTAAGTTAAATGATGAGATCTTGCACTTTGGTCCAGAGCCTGATGCCATGATTGGATAAAACTTTGGGGTTCTTATTTGGAGATGAGCGCATTTTGCACATGGGAGAAATGGAAATTTTGGCCGGGAAACAATTTCTCCCAAGCCTAGACATGCTGTTTCTCTCATTAAGAAATAGAGATCAGGGCTTCCCTGGTGGCACATTGGTTAAGAATCCGCCTGCCAACGCAGGGTCATGGGTTTGAGCCCTGGTCTGGGAAGATCCCACATGCCATGGAGCAACTAAGCCCATGTGCCACAACTACTCAGCCTGTGTGTCACAACTACTGAAGCCCATGTGCCTAGAGCCCGTGCTCCACAACAAGAGAAGCCACCACAATAAGAAGCCCGTGCACTGCAACAAAGAGTAGCCCCTGCTTGCCACAACTAGAGAAAGCCCACGCACAGCAACGAAGACCCAATGCAGCCAAAAATAAAAATAAAAAAAGAAAGAAAGAAAGAATGATTAAAAAAATAGTGATCATTCTTGGATCGGGGCTGACCTTGTGACCTCCTTCAGTCAATAGAATGCAGAGGAAATGATTCTGTGCCAGTTTTGGACCCAGTGCTTCATGGGCCTGGCATCTTTTATGTTGAGTTCTTAGAGCCCTGAACCATTATGTAAGATACTATGGTTTCACTCTGATGAAGAGAGAAGCTCAGTACTTCCTAGCTGTTCTGGTCAGCCCAGCAACTATGCAAATGGAGTTATCTTGGACATTCCAGCCCCAGCAAAGCCCCTGGCAGAATGCAGCTTCATGAGTGACCCCAGGCAGGTGGAGCTGAAAAACAGCCTGGTTGACCCGTCAATCCACCAAATTGTGAGAAATAAGAAATTGTTACTGTTTTAAGCCAGCAACTTTTGAAGTAGTTTGTTATGCAGTAATTAATAACTGAAAGAGTTACAAATATATGAATTAAAGAACAAAGGAGCAAATGAATGATTAGAACAAAAGCCTTTGTAAATGGAAGTAGATTGTATTACCTAGGATATCACTGGGTGTGTTATCACAAGGTGTGTTACTCTTTCCTTCCACCTAGTACCTTTTGTGAAGCTTTACACCTATGATTGCCTGTGGGCACCAAGTTGCTAAAAAGGTTCTACATCTTTGTGTTTATTGAGATAAAAGCGAGGAAGAAAAAAAAAGTTTTGTTGGCTAGCCCCCAAAAGTTCTGACCAGGATAGCTTTCTCCTTTTCTATCTCTTTTCAGGACAATATCATGCCCATTACTTTAAAAACAAACAAACAAACAAAAACCCTTTATTTCTACCAAATATTGAAGCTATTAAAAAAATTGAGATAAGGAAACCTAAAACAATAATGAAAAGACACGGAAAGTAAAATTTTTATGTAATGGAAGAAAAGCGGTTCTAAGACAATAGCTAAAACAAATTCAAAGGATTTAATACACTGAACTATCAAAATATTGAAGGACTTCACATCAACATGTTGTGAATAAACTAAATAAAAAGCATGGAATAGAGGCAAAATGATGGAGAAAACTTACTTCAAAATAGAAGATCAGCTACAGCTTGGCTGAGGATTTTGCATTTGAAAAATCCTGGTTGAATAGTGTCTTAGTATCTCAGTGACTAGAGTATATAAATGATAGAGATAAGGAAATAGGAGGGAAATAGATAGACTTTATAGATACTACTAAAAAAGCAATAATGAGGAATGATTTAACAAAATTCAAAGGTTTCAGATCATTTGAGAGCCTGAAACAGCAGATGGTAAATATAGTTCAATTCTGGCAAACATAAAAAAAAAGATGCATAGCAATAGAGAACTACAAAAGAAGGCTCTGGAAACACATTTTGATGGACTAATCACCTAGTACGCCAACCAGAAAATATTTGAAAACTTTTAACTATCAGCTTAGTGCAAAGAAATAGTCTTCTAAGATGCAGGCCAGAATAAAAAAAGTGCTTCAGGTTTTTAGTCTTAACTGTTGAGGGAGGGGTGGGGAAGTGGGAATGAGAAAAAAAAATACTTAGAAGTGGGAAAAGATAAAGATACTTTAGAAAAAAAAAAGATTCTTTAGGAAACACGAGATTCTTAGTCACAAACTTCAGGGTATTTAATTTTCTCCATAGAAATAAAAAAGCATTTTGGTAGGTGTGTTAATTTATTTAATAGGGTATATTTTAGTACCTTATATAAGAAAGTGTCTGAAAATAGCCAAGGGAGCTTTTTTCCAAGTGGAAATGGATTATATAGTCTGTAAACTACTAGTTGTTTACACTGATGGACTTTGTGACAGAGGAGGATTCACATATTTTTTTTTTTTTTTTTTTTTTGCAGTACGCGGACCTCTCACTGTTGTGGCCTCTCCCGTTGCGCGGCATGTGGGATCTTCCCGGACTGGGGCATGAACCCATGTCCCCTGCATCGGCAGGCGGACTCTCAACCACTGCGCCACCAGGGAAGCCCGGATTCATATACATTTATATGACCAAATTGGCTGGAAGATTTCAAGACATCTGTTTTTATGTGGTTTCCATATTTAGACAGGCACTTCTCATAGAGGAAGCTTAAGTGGAACTTTAAAGCCTTCACTCCCTTCCTGTTAATAACAAAAATTTCTCTTTAGGTTGTTCCCCCAGGTTTCACAATTTTCTCAGGGACAGCAGAATTAGTTCCTCTAACTATAGCAATTTCAATATGTTATTAGTTTGAAAATCACTTTTTTTTTCTTATTACCCTCAACAATTATTTTGGAACAAAATGGAGCAAGTTCATCCTATCTTATCTTTCTTTAGAGAAAATTTTGACACTAGCAGGCATGCTAGTTATGTGTTTCTGATTTAACCTGTGCTGTCATAGTGAATTTATGTGTGGTGGTTTTGGGCTGAACTCAAAATTATTCTATCACAAATATCTAGAACCAAGACATTGAGGGGGAAGATAAGTAAAGACATGTCTCCGGCATATGAAAGATTTTAAGCCAGAAAAACTTTAAATGGATGTCTATAGGAGTATCTCTCCAGATAATTAACAATACAATAGTCACCAAAATATGTTACAGATATTTAAAATGGACTCCTGTTTAAAGTCCAGAAATGAAATTTGATGGTCTCCAAAAAACTTCTGTAAACTGATTTGTCTTTTTTAAAAATTTCTTTTGATAACAGTTTAAATGCCACTATAATTATTTTCAAGTTAAGAAGGGGATTGACTTTTTAAACTTTAAGATGAACTTCTCTACTATGACTTACTATATTTTCCAATATGAAGAATTGTAAGTTTTCACAATGAAATCATAAACTTTTAGTGTACATTGATGCTCTGCTTTATTTCTTATCCATCTGCCACAGAGGCATATTCTAGTTGCCATGCTGATAATAGCTAACATGCATACCATGTGCAGTTTTAAGCTTACTATTCATAATAGAAACTGAAACAATATAGATATGTTTTAAAATTTATTCTAGTCTAGTAAAAAATAGAAATGGTCAATAGAAAGAAATCTAATTTTAGATGTTTAAACATGATATATTTGGATTACAAAATAGAGACTATTTACTTAATTAAAAAGATAAAGTTAGGGACTTCCCTGATGGTCCAGTGGTTAAGAATCCGTCTTATAATGCAGGGGACGCTGGTTTGATCCCTGGTCGGGGAACTGAGATCCCACATGCCACGGGGCAACTAAGCCCACATGCCACAACTAGGCGGCCCGCATGCTGCAACTACAGAGCCCATGTGCTCTAGAGCCCACGCACCACAACTAGAGAGAAGCCCATGCACCGCAACGAGCAGCCTGCGTGCTGCAACAGAAGATCCCGCGTGCCGGAACTAAGACCTGACGCAGCCAAAATAAATAAATATAAAACATATATACACTACCAAACGTAAGGTACATAGCTAGTGGGAAGCAGCCGCATAGCACAGGGAGACCAGCTCGGTGCTTTGTGACCGCCTGGAGGGGTGGGATAGGGAGGGTGGGAGGGAGGGAGACGCAAGAGGGAAGAGATATGAGAACATATGTATATGTATAACTGATTCACTTTGTTATAAAGCAGAAACTAACACACCATTGTAAAGCAATTATACTCCAATAAAGATGTAAAAAAATTAATTAATTAAATAAAGTTAGCTTAAAGTTTTTTGGTGAATTTCTCCTTCCTTCAGTTGGCATGTTGGCACAGGTAAACCTTGCTTTCCCCATTAAAATGACTGTGACCATGACTTCACTAAAGGCAGGATTCCTGTCATTTATTTTTTTATCCTCTGTGCCCAGAACAGCCTTTGCAGGTGGTAGGCTAGCAAATATTTGTAGAAGAAATACATAAATCATCTACTACCTACCGATGGGTTCAAATAACATTTAAAAATTACAGATAAATAACCAAAAAAAACTCACTAAAAATTTTATTTCACTTAAAATTTTATGTATATTTTACTTTGTGAGAGCAGAGAGAGGATCACAAAGTCCGAAGATGCTGCTAGGCAGCTACATTTTTTAAAAGATCAGGAGTCACTGAATTGGTAGAGTAGCAGAAAGATATATTTAGAAGCAGACTTAAACTATGACAGTTCATGACCTGGTATTTATGAAGGAACACACTTCACATATGGGAATTGACTTTTCCATGACTTGCCTTGCACCTCCTTTGTACAGAACAAATAAAAATGCTTTTGTACATGATATTGTGTCAGGGTTTCTCAATTCGATTCTATGATGTAGTTTTAAAAAGGCTTTTAGTAGTTTTCTACTGCATAAGTAACCATTTCAATTTTGATATAAGCTAAATGTAAACTTGGCATCAACAGTGCATTATATTTCTGAAACCTTATTCTTGATTTTTGTTGTTGTTGTTGTTGTTCCTTATTTCATCATATCCTTAGCAACCATCCCATATACTTTCTTCATGGATCACAATCCTCATGTTCTCTTTGCCTGATGGTAGAAATACCTGCCTGCCTAGCAAAATACATTTTCCTGTTCTTCCATAGTAAACTTGTTGCTGGGCATGTGTCTGCCCAGTTAGAAACCATATTTCTCCCACTCCTTTATAGCTAGATATTGTCCTTAGGCTACGTTTTCACTAATGCAGTGTGACCAGAAGTGAAAGTGACACTTCCACCAGCTATGGGTCTTAAAATATTGGGCATGTGAATTCTTTATACTTCCCTTTCCCATGAGCTGCAGCATGGTCTTCTGGGATTAAGCTATGGCTATAAAAATGAGAACAACAATTTAAGTGATGGTAGAATCACAATGTAAGGAACTTAAGTCTCTGAATGAGTTTGTAGGGCACAACTGCCTGATTATCTGGATCCGTTACATAAGAGAAAATTAAATTTTTATTTTTAAGCCTCTATAATTTGGAGGATTTTTATTACACAGATCAGTTACAACAGTTGTAACTCAGCCTAGTCCAGTATGAAACTGAACTATATAGCTCATTATTTTAGATGCTGACACTTCACTTTTGAAAATAAGAATCAGTACATCTAGTTTTATCTTTCTTATAGGTGCATAATATTATAGATGATATGTTCACTTTTCATTTGGTTTGTTATTAGATGCTATATGAATCAGGTATGCAGATTTCATAATTGCTGGCAAAAGGGGTTATCATTCAAAATGGATTCAAACAAGGACTCTTGTTCAGCATAAGAGATTATTCCATGTTTTATATTATTATTTTTAACTGAAGTATAGTTGCTTTACAATATTGTGTTAATTTCAGGTGTGCAGCATAGTGATTCGGTTTTTGGTTTGCAAACTATATTCCATTATAGTATATTACAAGATACTGGGTATAATTCCCTGTACTATACAATAAATCTTTGTTCCTTACCTATTTTATATGTAATAGTTTGTATTTGTTAATCCCATACTCCTAATTTGTCCTTCTCCCCGTCCCTGTCCCTTTTGGTAACCTAAGTTTGTCTTGTATGTCTGTGAGTCTGTTTCCATTTTGTATATAGAGTCATTTGTATTATTTTTCAGATTCCACATTTTTAATATTATTTTTAATGCAAAATTCAGTTGCCATTAAGTATAATTTTGTGTGGTTTGACTGGTACCATTAGCATGTAATTATCTTTAACTAATAAAACTTATTAGCTGTTGTGACTTTGCTTTTAACTGAGTGTACATAAAAGGGCTGGAATGGCTGAATAATGAAAAGTTGAAGAGGTCTAGTGTTTGGTTGAATAATCTAATAGACATAAATATAATTAACATAGAAAGTAACTTAGCAAAAGGAAGAAAATCTGAGGTCCCTCTTGATCGATGCATATTAGGAATTGTTGAAAAAATACTAGATATACATAAACTGTTTTTCTGTAAAAATTTCCAAAAATCTGAAACTTAGTGCTTCCAGGCATAAACATATTAAAATATCACAAGAAATGTAATCAGTATCTTGTGAAAACTAGTAAGGACAATTTCACTGCTGAGTAGAATATCTGTGACCTGGAAAACAATTTAAGGATTTTAAAAACATGACTCTGCTTTTAATAAGTTCAGGTAAATTGGAAATCAAGTATACAATATGGCTCTTACTTTACCTCTATATCCTGTCTGCAATGCATGAAAAAATCAAAATTATATTTGCAATAATACAACATGAGCCAATCTATGAAATCTAATGTCCCAAAGAAGATTCAGCATGCCTGAACAAGAATACAATGAAGAAAAAGTTACTATAATTATGAAACTTATGACCATTAAGTTATTTATGTTGTATATATTTGTTGCATCTTTTTGTAAACCTTTAAATAAGCAATCTAAGAAAATAATTTTCTGGGAAATGACTGAGATAACCAGAGATAAGAAATTAAAATGAATTATTTGACAGCTACTGTAGAGTAACATTAGATTCAATTTTACTGTTGAAATTGCCTCTCTATTGTATGCAGTTAGAAAACACTTTCTCAAATGATCAACACCTATTTCCAAAAGTGTAGTTATGGATAATATGCATAGTTACAAATCATCATTCTTCCTTTAAGAATCAATCCAAGGAGAAGTATTCAGACAAATAGATACCTTTTAATAAGTCAGGTTCCAGCTGCGAACTTCAAGGCAATCATAAAAGATAAACATAAAGCATCCTGGCATAATACAAAATAAATAAGTCCTATAAAACAGGAAATTTGCAGAGTTCTAAATCCTCAGGAATCCACAGGATGTCCACAAATGTATTTAGAGGGCAAGACTTTCAAAGCTAACACAAAATTTGACTCATTATCTTTTTGTAATTTAGTATTTCCTATTATAAGAATTCTAAATAGAGGGTAGCTAGAATAGCTGACTTAATCTAAGCTTCTTTTCCATCAAAAGTTCATTACAAGTGCCCTTGGCTCTGTTCTCATCTCCTTCATCCTTGTACATGTCTCCTGCCTGACTTCAAAGAGAACTCTCCACACAGATAGGAAAGGGAGGCAAGAGGATGAGAACAGGGCCACCTCTGTTAAAAGAGCGGCTTAATTAAGTACATATTTGAAGAGTGCCTTTGACATGAAAAAGAAGTAAGAAAATTCAGTACTATTAACTCTGAACTAGAAGTGCTTGGTCCTGGGAGCAAAGCCTTATGGAGATTAGGAAAAAAGTTTATATTCTCCTCCTTCAGGCAAGCAGTTTTCAATGGGGTTCTTTATTGATGTGTCATCCTAAGAGAGTCTGTAAATCTAATATCTGCATGTTGATTGCTGGTTTGTATGGAGAAAGAAGAAGCAGAGAGCAAAAGATACATCTTTCTGAAATCTGAATAAAACTGCAGCATGCATGCTTTAAATGTGCACTCATTTCTTTGCAAATGGACTTACAATACATGTGAAATTTGAAGTAAAACAGTTTGTCTTTATAATAAGAGGAGGATCTATATTTTCATTTGTTACTTAATAGAAATTTAACTGGCGTGTTTTATTATCAAAATGACCAATATTAATGTAACAACATATGAAAATTGGAAGTTTCATCTGAGGCACCATGATTCCACAGATATAAAATTCTAAAGTGAGATGGCAGATCAAAATGCACACAACCCAAGAAAAATAACTGGATAGAAGACATTAGTACTCCAAATGAAAGGATTGAGAAAGAAAGTGGAGTAAGAGGAGAATGTTTGTGCCAAGATTTCCTTAAAGAGGTGGCACTGGACTCTTAAGTCTCGTCATCCATCCCAAGGGTGTGGAGTGGGAGTCATCCCTCCTCTACCTGACACCTAGAAAGGGGGGCTTCACTGAGAGCATTTGGAAAGCTTGACATATGTTCCCATAATTTGGGGGACTCTTTGGCCTGCTATCTGACAAATGCCCTGACATTCTTCAGGGCAAGGTCATGACCCTCTGAGGTGGCAGGGTCAAGAGAAAGAAGAGGGTTCATTTGTGGAATAACTGCATTTTCACTAGTAGAAGGGCAAAAAAATCATGAGCTTTTCCTGTAGACCAGGTGTTGATGAAAAGAGTGGGAATGCCATCCTGGAGACATTTTAAATTCTGTCCAACAGGACTTCCAGGATAGACAACAGGATTCTGATAGTCTACATGTTAGGTAGATATTTGAAGGATTAGAGTGAGAGAGAAGCAGGCATCTGGAGAAAAGTTACTAAACAAGAAGTTAACAGGTGTTTAGTCAGAGGATTCTAGCCTCCAAAAAGTCCTCAAAAGCTTTAAACATCTGCCAGGACAAGCTCCTGCAGTGCTATCTTGTGTTAGGTCCTGTTCAAGTAAGAACTTCCCTGCCTCTACTCCCTTTAATTTAGGAGTGGTATTTACAGGAACAGATAAGTAAAAGAGGAGATGAGTGAGACAGAAAGACCCATTCCTTGTACTCTGTACCCCTGAAATGGCCAGTGTACAGCCAGGCCCTGGCTGAAGAGGGAAGACAGGATGGTGTTTTGATTATTGGGGACTGAACAGTGTAATTTCTGAAACGAGACTGTGTTTGTGATGTGAACTGATTGTAGAAGCTTCAATTATCTAAAACTGACAAATGGGTCATTAGATCTATGAATGTCTCATCTAGTATCAGGTGAAAACTACTCCTAATAGAAAAGAAAAATTAAAGTGGGATGCAAAATTAAAGTTTTGTTTTCAGTTTACCATGTATGTTGTGCTTACTAGATAACAACCATAAGCCTAAAGTCAAATTTTTTTAAAAGAAACTACAGCTAAGAAGCAACTTATTTAAAATGCGACATATCTGCTATTTTGCTATGTAATCAAATTAATCACCATTTGACACAACTTATTATTTAAAGTTAAAATACATATTTAAACTCAAAGGGAGAATAGTTGAATAAAAAATTCACTAAGGCCTTCTGCCTTATCCTAAAAGATATTAAGCCAAAAATTCACTTATTTATAATTGTACCTAGAAGGCCAATTATTCAATGTCATACCAATAATTTAAAGACAAATCATGGCATAAACATAGCAACTTTTTAAAGTTTTCTTCAATTTGTAGAAAATAAAAATATATATTAGACAAATGTAAATTGTGGGGACCTGGTAGTCATACCCTAATGGCTCAAGTAGAAAATATACAACCATTCTGTAGAAGTTTGACTAGATGGCCCACTTAGAAAAGGCTTTCAGTGTGTCTATTTATCTGAGCCTTCAATAAGGAAACATCTATTCATGGAAATCTAAACACTTACTAGTTCAGCCACATTGTTTTGGTTGTGAACTCTTAAGTAAACTGAAGTTTCTCTGCTATGATCTGTCAAAGATTGACTTTTTAAAAATGACTTAAATGGATTTAACTTTTGGGAATCAATTTAGGCAATAGCACTTTGATTCTATTAATTAGCTGCCTTGCCAGTAGAAAACTGAGTTTCTATCCTCTGCTTTACAGAGCAAAGCCTAGGACAAAAGACGATACTATTACAGTAGTAGTGAAGAGACAGATAAGGCTTGAGCTGCAAAGAACAGTTTCAAAAAAGTAGTTCTGAGCAATCTTCAGTTACTAAATAAGGTCTGTGAAAATAGTTATTTATGAAACTTGCATTATTTTCTTCTTTTTGAAGTTATTTTAAGGATTGATCTAGAGCTAAAAAAAATGACTGGCAGATGAATCAGTTTTGAGTCTGTTTCTATTCACACTGTCTAGATCAGACCTTCATCTTTCAACTAGATTTTGACAATACCACCTTACATCCCCTTACATCCCTTACTTCAATGTTGCTCTCCTCTCATGGACCTTCCACTATATTGACAGGTTATATATATATATTTTTTAATCTGTTAACATTTCTCCTTTGTTTAAAATAAATTGTTTGTCTCCTGTTTTCTAAAGGAGTGTTTCTCAACAATTTTTTTCAGCATTAACACACAAGATATATGGCGTTCATATGAGGGACAAATCAACCCAGGCACACTGAGCTTCAGTCTCATTAGCTATTTGCTCTACTTTTTTCTTTCTTTTTTTGCTGCTCATTCAAAAAATCATATTGAAATGCAAGGGACTGAAAGGGATGGTAGAGAGATAAGCTTCTTTTATTATAAAGAATGGTTTGTAACTTCAATTCATTGTTATTATTAACAAATTACTAATACAATAACATATCAAAACCCTACAGTTAAAAATCCACTGGACTGTAGGATAAGTCCAGACTACACAATTTGGTGTCCATAGCTCCAATATTTTCTGCTTCTACCTCAGTCATATCTGTCTCATACAGGGAAATAATACAAAGTACACTGGAGGGGAGAATTTTCCGGGAGGGAGGAACATATAAAGACAGGAGAGGCTAGAGAACAACAGACTTTTTTGAATTTCACAGTTTACCTGAGACTACTCCTGGATCCATGAATTTTCTCATGCATTTTTAGGACTATCTTAACTAGGCTCTGTTGCATAATTGGCAGCCAGCCCTTCAGTTTACAATTCTGATGAAATAATAGAATTTAAATTATGGATCTAGGACATATGAAGTTGCTAAAGTTGTTAGTAAATTTGGAGATTAGAGTTTCATAATTTTAAATTTCATAGTCCTACATTTTTTACTAGCATTATGTGAACTTTTAGAATGGCAGAAAGTCACAATCAAATAACAATATTCCAGTTATTAATATTACATTTGATTACCTTATATGTTTTTAATAAAATCTTGAGAATCCTATACCTATGAGATTTACAAAAGTAAGATTAGTAATTGCATCTGTAGGTAACATAATTCATCAGATCAGATAGTTGGTGAATTACTGTCTCTAAGATCATTTATCTTTTAACATTCTGTTCTAAACTGAATAAGTGGAATCTTCCATTTTGATAGCCAAATACTTTACCCAGCTAAGGATACAGTGAAACTAGAAAATCCTGTATACAAATTTCTAAGTTATAATTTCAAAAAGCTCACATTCTTAAATTTCACCTGTATCTTTTTGATACAAATTTTCCTTTCTATATTTAATTTTCTAAGACCTTATTTGACAATTATATGTCTCCTTGAGTCTATATTTTTATGAAGTTTTCTACCTTCGTAACTAAATTATGGTTTCTTTAGAGAAAGGAATATGTATTCTATCTTTCTGTGTTCCAACTACATAGCAGAGTGCTTTGGAGATGCGAAGGCAAATTTAGTTTAGTGGAAACTAAGTATAAGAGGAGAATTTACGAGATTATTTTTTAAGTGACTCAACATCATTATTATGTAATGAGAATTCTTGTCTTAATTTTCTTGTTGCATCTTGGCATTTCTACATTCATAAATATTATTTACTTACTTATTCATTCACTCATTTATTCATATGTTCTGCTAGGTGTTGCTGATGATTAAGAAAGTCTCTGTGTTCTAGGGACTTATTAGCCAATTGTGAAAAATAAATATATATACAAGTATATTCCACAGGTAAATAAGATGAAAGAAGTTTCTAGGTTCAGTGAAGAAATAATGGAGGAGAATACAATCATTATATTGTGAGTTATAGTAAACTGGAGCCTCGGGTTTCTAACATCTATTTTGTGTGTTTGCCATAGAGATAAGACGTGTTATTACAAGGTACTTCTTATAACCACAGTTTACAAAGGTCTTGGATTGTGTCCAGCATGGACCTATCAAAGGATGAATTTAGTTCTTTCCCTTCTGCCTTCCTTTAGGCCATATATAATTCTGTCACAGGCCTTGAAACATTTTGATCTTTATTATTTGTTTGTTTAAACATTCTAACTTAACTAAACTAGTACCTCCTAAAGCCAGTGTCTTTATTCACTGTGTAACTAAAGCCTCATACAGAATCGGGCTTATATAAGGCATCCAATGAATATTTGTGGAGTAAATGAAACAAATATGCAGCATATGACAGTTTATAAATCTTCATAAAACACACATATGTGCATACAAGTATGTATCTATACACATAAATGTATATGTATACACGTACATACATACACAAAAATATATATGTATGTGTATGTATGTATATATATACATATAAAAAATAGGGACTTCCCAGGTGGTCCAGTGGTTAAGACTTTGCCTTCCAACGCAGGGGGTGCGGGTTTGATCCCTGGTCGGGGTCTAAGATCCCACATGCCTCACAGCCAAAAAACCAAAACATAAAACAGAAGCAATATTGTAACAAATTCAATAAAGACTTTTAAAATGGCTCACATCAAAAAAAAATCTTAAAAAAAAATAAAACACAAAATTATTATTACTATCTTAATGTGAGGGAGAAAATTGTATGATAAAGCAAAATTTAATATATGCTACTGATTTTTTTTTTAATCCTAATAGTGATACTTGTAAAATAGCCAGATCAGGGACTAATACATTTATTTTGTATATTAAGAACTGATGCTCAGAGAGATTGTTATTAGGGCAAGTTCAGGTGTAAAGTCAGAAGTAGCACAGAGGGTTACTGATTCCTAATCAAAGTCCTTCCATTTTACTACACTAGTAAATGCACTAACACAGGAAATAGGAATAATAACACCTATTTGTACCTTTCACCCAAGGTTCTCCACATGCCTTGCTAACTGTATCCACAGCCAGAGAAAAGAAAACTCTTATATCTTCAGGATTTTGTTTAATTCATTCTGCAGCCAGTGGCTGAGACCAAAATACAATGCTTCCTTCATTTTGATCAAAAGATAATATTGGTTATGTGACCTATTAGTGTCTAGAAAAGCTGTGAGTTAAATTTCTGTGCTTCAAAGGATTAAAAGCATTATTTCTGTTTTGAGATGGTATTCGAAAAAAAAAAAGATTCTGTATGTAGGAGGTTCATTCAGAACACACTTCTAACATACTTTTAATCTATCTTAAAATAGAAGTCTGTCTAGTTCCTCTGGATCTCTTATAAATTGCTAATGTCAATGCTAAGAATATGTTATTTAGTTGGAACTTTTAAAAAGCAGTACAGTTTGAAAGTTAATGCTTGGGCTTCCCTGGTGGCACAGTGGTTGAGAGTCCGCCTGCCGATGCAGGGGACACGGGTTCGTGCCCTGGTCCGGGAGGATCCCACATGCCGCGGAGCGGCTGGGCCCGTGAGCCATGGCCGCTGGGCCTGCACGTCCGGAGCCTGTGCTCCGCAACGGGAGAGGCCACAAGAGTGAGAGGCCCGTGTACCGCAAAAAAAAAAAAAAAAAAAAAGTTAATGCTTATTATTACACAAGACCTCATTTGGATTAATGTAATGCTGATGTTTAAGTGCTTCTATTTTTCATCCTCATATTAGCCTTGGTAGGTCTTATTTATAATAGATGCTTGACATACTATAGCCATTCTTTAATTTAGTTCTTTAGAGTAGGTGATGATTGCAATCAAGTGTTTACAGATAGTATTTCTGGCAATAAGTGTATATGATAAGGTTAAGTAGTAACAGATCTGATTAGAAATAACTATTATAACTCTAAGATTATGAAAAAAGTTTTACATACTTGAAAGTTTGGATTAAACATTCTATGGAGCATGTATATTTAATTAAAATTCTTGCCTTTTGAGTCTTTTACTCAAATTCTTTGTCATATCTGTCTTCATTCAACTATTGCTTTCTTGTTATATAGGGACTTTGGGACAGGCAGACTTAAGATAGATTTTTCTTTTTCAGAAATTATCATTAATGATCAAACACTTGGTTAGATCCCTGAGTAATTTAACTTGGTTATAATGGCAAAAATAATGAGGTTGTTATTTTCTGGTTCAAGTATTGACACTATTACATTGTCTCAACTATTAAACTATAATACTCTTTGGGAGTCTCCTGTTGGTAATTTGGGATTTACTGCTTGACCTTAAACACCTGGTAACTTTCAGAGCTGATTGCTCCTATGATGCAATTTTTTTTTTTTTTTAATCAAGAACATCCATCCCAACACCAGTCCCCTCCTTGCAGTATTTTTCCACTGTGAGCACATGTGGTGAATCAATTAAAAAAAACCCAATTATTGAGTACTTTAAATATAATAAGGGCATTGTGTTAATTGTGAGAATACAAAAAAAAAAAACTATCATATGTCATGTTCTAAAGGAACTTATTATCAGTTAGAATACAGCACATTTTAAATTCAACTATTGTATAAAAATGATTATGGAAAAAAATTAAGGGTCATGTAAATAGAAGAGCAGGAATACATTAAAACAAATACTGGATGTTAGATTGAGAGTCAGTATACTGTACTGGTTTTGAATATTGCCCCTCTATCCAGTCTGCATCAGTTTAAATTTCAGCCCAACCAGATAGGAGTTGAGTGACTTTGGGCAAGTTACTTGAACTTTCTGTCAGATATTTATTATACATTATGTCCTCATAGTGATATGACTAGTGATAATAATAGTGTACATGGACTTCAAGTTGTTGTCAGAATTAAATAAGTTAATATATGTAACAGTGCCTGGCACTTAGAAATACTATATGAGTATCAACTATTGTTAGTTGTAGCATTATATTGAAGAATAAATAAGATAATAATGTATATGAAGTGCTTAGCAGAGTGCCTGTCTCATAGTAATGAGCTGAAAATGTTGTTTTATTATTATCATCATTATTTTATATGCTTGGTTGCTATGCTATGTTTTGAAGAAAGTAAAAACCAAAGCATACCAAACCAAACAAAAAAATATATGCACTAGGTAAGGACTAATGTATCTGTACAACTACATGTCTAATTGAAAGAGAAATCATGCTATATTGTGACTTGTTTAAGGGATAGGTTTTGAAAGTTATCTGGAAAAGGGAATAGTCTAGGATATTAATATTTGAATAAATCACAGAGTGAGACACATGCAACAAGAGTGAATAAAAAACACCATACCTGGTATCATTTCCGTGTTCTGACTGTGAAAAAGGCCGAATCTCAATATTAAACCCCAGTTGCCAAATGCTGTCAAAATAACTGTATTTCTTGCCAGTAAAATGGCATGAAGGCTATTATCGTAGGCTAAGTGCAAATATATATATATATATATATATATATATATATATATATATTCGCTAGAACTTTCCCTACTGAAGTAGCAAGCAAAAATAAACATGTTCCAAATAAGATTGCATGTCTGTGCCTCCACAAAGGACTTCAAAGATACAGATACATTCCTGTTAACTTTCCAATCTGGCTTGCACAGAAGTAAATGGGTTTTAGAGAATGACAGTGGATTATTGTAAAGACATCCAACAGCAATTCTAATTTCAGTTACTCCTCTGTGTTTTCTTTACTGGAGCAAATCAGTAGAGTATCTGGCAACTTGTATGCAGCTATGTACTTAGTGGATGCCTTATTCTCTGTACCTGATGGTTTAATTTTATCTAGAAGAGATAGCAATGTCCCTATACTTTCTAATTTCAGGATTATGTCAACTTTCCAGGTTTTCTGTCCTAAACTAATCTGCAGGAATTTTGTTTGTCCTGCTATTTCTTACAACATCATGCTAACCTGTTACTTTTATAATATTATATTTATTGGATTTGCTGAGCAGGGTCTAATAAATAATCAATATACATGGTAAGGCACATGTATGCCAGAGGGTAGAAAATAAACCTACTGGAAATTTAGGGGATGAGAACTCAGTTGTCAGGGAAGTACTTCACAGTACAGTGGCGAGGGGAGGAGTAGGTCAATGCAGACATTTTGCAATACATGCATTTGATGTAGACCTCAAAGAATGGCTGGGACTTTTATAGTTAGAGCTAGAGAAAGGAGACCATTTTAAGTGGAGAGAAAAAGGTAGGGAGAAAAGCATGGAAGTTAGAAAGAAGAGCAGCACAAACGCTGTTTTGGACATGGAGAATAGTAACTGAAAAAAATGTAACTGGGGGCTTCCCTGGTGGCGCAGTGGTTGAGAGTCCGCCTGCCGATGCAGGGGATACGGGTTCGTGTCCCGGTCTGGGAAGATCCCACAAGCCGCGGAGCGCCTGGGCCCGTGAGCCATGGCCGCTTAACCTGCGCGTCCGGAGCCTGTGCTCCGCAACGGGAGAGGCCACAACAGTGAGAGGTCCGCGTACCGCAAAAAAAAAAAATGTAACTGGAAGTGAAACTGGAAAGACAAGTTGGGGCTTGAATTTCCAAGATAAAGATTTTGAAGTTTATTTTTGATGATAAGGTTTGTATTTGAACTGGACGAAATGTTTCAATAGGCCTATTAATCTCAAGAGAATGCAGGGACCAATGGGAGGGCGTGGTTGTGACACAGACACTCTTATCTTTTTCCTTCTTCCCAATCCCCTGACCTCAGGAGTCTGATAGGATGAGTACTGTTGGCCCCAAGGTAAGGGCTGTACCTTTAATTGAACACTTGCAAAAACATGATAGATTTCTTTACCTAGACTTTAAAAATATTAAATAGTAGGAAAAAAAGACAAAATCACATTTACATGAATGGTAATATCTACCGCAATGGCAGTTGATTTGTCTGTTATTTTTAACTCTCTAAATAGCCAATCCCTTAGCAAGAGAAGAGATTGCAAATTATCTATTGGATATCTATTTTAGAAATGGTCTGAAAGAAATTATTGATATTTGCACTTTATAAAGAAGTGTTTTAATTAGTGGGCTAAATAGGAAATGTCACGGGTCTACTCTCAGGACTACTCACAGTTTAGTAGTTGCAACAGTGGGAAGAGTAGTGGTAGCAACATTGCTGCTAGTAGTAGTAATACTAGACGTCATTTATTACAAATTTACATGTCAGGAACAGTTATATTAATCCAACTACAACTCTATGAAGTCGACACTATTATCATCCCTGTTTTAGAGATTAAGAATCTGTGATGCAGGAAGATCACTGACTCTGATCAAGGACACACAGCCAGAAAGTGTTAGATCAGGCAACCCAGCCAGGTTCACCTCAGGATCTGTACCCTTAATTACCATATAGTTTGAGAATATTTTTGACATGGTTCAACACATAAAAACCTAACAAGTCTTGGGCATAATTTCTGGAAACAATTTATAATTGTCTGTGTTTGTTTTTAATAGATGAAAACAATTAGCCTATATTTAAATATGTGATCTTTATTAGAATATTTCTGTAACTCCAGTGATAATGAACAGTAAAGGTAAATATGAAGTATTATCATTCTTCCTTTTTCATCAGTCACAACAGTAGCTAGTCTTTTTTTATTCTTAAAAAAGTAAACTTTATTGAGGCCTAATTTCCATACAGTAATAATTACCAATTTTAAGTGTCTGAGTTGATGAGTTTTGAAAAATACATACACATATTGAAAAATACATGTGGCCATGTATCATATGTGGAATATCTTTCCTATCTCAGAAATGTAACTCATCATGTTCCTTAGCACTCAGTCATCTCTCTAATCTCTCGCCTATGACAACTGATATGCTTTTCTCTATAGTTTTTCCTTTTCTAGAATTTCATATAAGTGGCATTATGCAGTATGTACCTTTTGTGTCTTTCTTTCACTTAGCATAATGCCTTAATTATTTATCTGTGTGGTTGTGTACATCAGTAGTTTGTTTCTTTTTATTGCTGAGTAGTACTCCATCATAAAGATATACAATAATTTATCCTTTCACAAGTAGCTGGACCTTTGGGTTTTTCCAATATTTGGCTATTTTGAATAAATCTACTTTGAACTTTTGAGTACAAGTTTAGTCTTTTTTAAGCTCATGACATTTTGAAAAGCATAGTTAATTTAAAATTTCACTGTTATTTTGAAGTTGTGAATTTTGGTTGATTTACTTCCAATGTTGCCTTCTTTGGCAACATTGATCTAAAGACCTCTAAAGACCTTCTTTGGCAACATTGAATCTAAAGACCTCAGATTCATGTATTTGGCTTCATGGCCAGTTATGTTAACATTTCTTTGTTCTCTATACTTCATGTTGATACTACTGTATTTATTATAGGCATGTGATCGTTGTGCTCTGTTTTTAATCTTTACATGTTCAAGTATTAAATCCTGTTTTTAGTTCTATCATATAAGACAGCTAGGGCTGGGGCTAGACAATATCTCTAGATCCTAATGACAATAATTCAGATCTTGTTTAATAGATGTATAAGCTATGCCAAAAGGCCAGTGGTTCTGTGCCAGAAAGAGGGAGGACCAATTAGTAAGTGAATGACTTATCCTTCTGTTTATAATTGAATTCCATGATCGAATTTTGTTTAAACAAAGCCTTACGCCTTAATCATGAGCATAGTGTATTAAAGTGATGGCTGATCTTTGGCTCCTCCTGTGAGACTCTTAATATATTTAGAAACCCAGGTACAATTTCATTTATTGCTCACCATAATGGCCAATAATCAAGGCATAACCTTTAAAATAAGCAATTCACTTTCAGAATTAAAGCACACGCAGAAGAACAATTTTTAAATTTTTGAATTGTTGTTCTCTCCTGCAATGATAGTTAAACTTTTTTGTCAGCTATGATTTGTAGGCACAGTATTCATCACGTTCTGATTCTTGTATACCTTACTACATTCTTTCTACCTTTCTCAAATAGGACATTTCCAAAAGATAACATTAATAATCAGTCTCATTAAAAAACCAATAAAATGTAGGCAAAATACTCTGGATTTTATTACTTAGAAAATCTTTACCAGACTGGTGATTTTTTTAAAAACATTTAACACTCTTGTGATAAATATTTTCTGTTTCAGTACAATCACATTTCTTAACATTTCTCTCTAGGTAGGTATATTTGATATTTTTAAGCTAAAAATACAGCACATTCTGTATATCATATCATATTTATTATTAAATGGTTCAAATTTTTAATTGCACTTTTACATTAGAAACCAAACATATATTGCAGAAATCTGAGGTCATCTTTAAAGTTCAAGAGGCTTTTCATGGGCTTCCCTGGTGGCGCAGTGGTTGCGATTCCGCCTGCTGATGCAGGGGACACGGGTTCGTGCCCTGGTCCGGGAAGATCCCACATGCCGAGGAGCAGCTGGGCCCGTGAGCCATGGCCGCTGAGCCTGCGCATCCGGAGCCTGTGCTCCGCAATGGGAGAAGACTCAACAGTGAGAGGCCTGCGTACCGCAAAAGAAAAAAAAAAAAAGTTCAAGAGGCTTTTCAGAGTGGTAAAATGAATATAAACTTTAAAGGAAATATCAAGAAATGTCAATTTTATTCTAAGCAATCACAGTAAAAAAATGAAATAGTTAAAGATTGCATATTTTGAAAATTGAAAAACAGAAAATACTGCTTTTTTAGTGTGATGTTGACATTGGTATCACCCTACAAATTCTGTTACATGTTGTTTCCTTCTTTCTTTGCAATTATACTCCAATAGAGATCTACTAAAAAAAACAACAACAAAAACAGAATTTTATCATGGCTGGGCAAGAGATAAATCATTTTCCTCCCTGAGATAAAATGTGAGTGTTATAAAGTAAAAACAAGGCAGTCTGAAAAGAAAACAAACAAGGCAGTCTGAGAGTGTGCAAGGTATTTTAGGCACACAAGTCAACTGAAAACATTTAAATTGATAAGAAGAGCCAAATTTAAGTCCCAAGTTCATGAAAAAAAGCTCATTTAGATTTCCATGGGCATTTTGTGGTTTCTGGAAAACTATTTAAAGCATATAACATATATAGTTTGGCGTCCTCTTAAAGAGTAAAGAATTGAATGATTTTTGGCAGAGGGTTGCATAGAGTAAAATTCCTAGACACAAGAAACTACCTAGCAGAGGAACTCTTTGAGGACCTTTGCCTTACATTACTTACTAGTTACACTGGAGGGGGAGCTGATTTAAAGAACTATAATCCTTAGAAGAGAGAAGAGTGTGGAGAAGGCCGTGGAGGGTAACAGGAAAATGGGAGAAGATGAGAGGTTGTGTGGGAGGAATGCTGGCTTTAGAGCCAGAGTTCCCAGGGATCAATTTATGTTCCATCCTTATGAGCAACTGTGGACAATACCTTTCACCTGTTTCAAGATCCACTTTCTTCAACAGCCTGCAGGAGGCTATAGGGCCTGACAAAACTGCTTGAGATTCTTGCCTCATGGGCTCATATGAGAATTATATCAGATAATGTGTGATGGTGCCTTGTAATTGGGATGCACTGTTTAGGTATTAGCAGGTGTCTGAAAACTAATGCTGCAAAGTTTGAAATTCCTAGTAAGTATTCCAAAATGTTTAATGGCTTTTCTGCAGCATAAACAGTCATGGAGAAAAAAATTCTTATGAAATCCCAGGTACCGTTTGGAAACCTCAATTTTAACAAAACACCAACTATTTTGCTGAATATAAGAGTTGACTGGAGGATAAAGAAAGCTGCTCTTCCCCCTAGAGTCCTATAAGAAATTTTCAGTGTTATTAATTCTTTCATTGACTGCACATATCTACATTTTCTTTTCATAAACCATATGTGAGAAGAAAGCAACTTGGATTAAAATTTGTGCTTTCATGTATAATTTTTATTTAGCAGGCAACATGAACTATGGGTAAGGCTGGATCCAGGTTTTGTGGGGCCTGCAGCTTAATCAATTTGAAGGGCCCTCTTTGAGGAAGAGAGTGCAAAATTACAAATACAAAATTATGTATGAAAATGAAATTTTATTTATGATGAGAGAACAAATTAAAACAAATCAGGTCCTTTCTTCTCAGATCTTTTTAGGCTATTTACTAGATGCACTTACATAGAAATGCTTCATGATTGCAGCTTGACTTCTCCTCACCTGGCCCTCTGCAATCTCAGCAACTCCCAGCAGCCACAGGGGCCTGTGAAAGGAAGGGACCTTCCATATATTTCTGACCCTGACTATGGAGAAAGTCTATTTAACTGCTTTTGTTCTGATTCTCTTCACTGGGGCTATCAGGCAACCCATGCCACTGTTGAAGAAGCACAAGAAGACTCTCTTCTAATGATTATAGTTCTTTCGATCAACTCCCCCTCCACTGTAACTGCTAAGTGATATAAGGCAGAGGTCCTCAAAGAATTCCTCTTATAGGTAATTTCTTGTGTCTAGGAATTTAAATAAAACTTAGGAGCTAGGCCAGGAGGCTACTTTGAATGATCACCTGCTTTCTATCTCAGGGTGATTTTTATTTTGTTTTATTTTCCTCCTGCCCTCTCCCTCAAGGCTGACCATCCTTCATTTTCTTGAGTATCTTTGATTTCGCTGCATAGAGCAGTGTTTCTGATGCTTGGCCGCATACCACCGGGGGAACTTTCTAAACTACTTAAGTGGGGTTACACTCCCAAGCATTAGTATTTAATTAGTCTGGGATGATTTTATTACACAGCCGAAGTTGAGAACCATTATCTAAGATCCCAATGGTCTGTATTTTTTCAGAGCCACCACATTTTTTTTTTTTAAGAGAAAAGAAATGGCTCAAGATCCAGAGGTGACTATGCATATGAGACTCCACTAGTTTGCATACTTTTTGCTGAAAAATTAAAAGGAAGCTGGGTTATTTCCACATAGTTGAAGACAATGTCTTATTGAATAATTCTGAAAATCAGTTTAGATATTGTATATATGCTCTTAACCACTGAAAATAGGCAGAATTTAAAGATTAATTTCAATACGGTCTCTAAATTTACTACCTTTACCAATTTTATTCAAACTAGATAGGAGAATTTATCAGGCTAGAAGTTTTTGTGTTTTAAGACTTCTTTAAAACGTGATTTTTTATGATTCTCTTATTTAGGGAGAATCAGTGGCAGATCATAGATGAATATGGAATAGGGTAAATCTGGAGGTGAGGGCTGGAAGCTGTCTGTGCTGTAAAATAGAATGGCTAGAGGATGGGAAAGTTGGTGTGTGGTGCTGAGCCTAAAATGCAAAGTATAAATGGAGCCCAAATGAAGGATGGAAGCTGGGTTTTGAGGTCTACAGAGGTCTATATCAGAAATGAGCATACAGAGTTACCTTCTGGCATAAATCTGGCATTACAGTAATGGGGCTAAGACAAAGAGAGATCTTGGTAGGTGTTCCCAACCACCCTAGAAGAACTGAAGTATGATGCTGATCCCAGTGTTTTTATCAGACTTCCTTATGTGAGTGGATGTGTAGTCCCAAGGGCATGCTCCTCTCTAGAGTGAAGCAGGGTTCTGTAGGGCCTGAAACTGAAGCAAAAGGCCACATCCTTTTGTGAGTCATGTGATCAATTTAGGATGTTGTGACCAGCATTTAAATTAAATAAAATTGAATAGAACTGGAAGAAAATGCTGTGGGGTAATTGCTGCTTAAATAGACGAACCTAGACTCAGTCTATGTGTGATGAACTGCCAGTTAAGTATAATTAAGATAGGAGAGACATATAACACAGGAAATTCTGATAATGTTTGGTACTTTTAGTTTTAGAATATCTCAACACCTAAGAGTTGTGGGTAGGGTAGTGGACGGCTAGGAAAGGTAAGTAAATTACTTACTTCAAGCATCTCATCTGTGGGTGAAGGAGAAAATGGGAGAAGCGTAGTATTTTAAAACTTTCATATGCGGAGTACTGTGGAGGTAGGGGATGGAAATGGGGAGTCTTGGAAGAGAACACAGTGCATCTTGGTGAGAAAAATAGTTTTTCTATTTTTAAATATCAGTGAAGAATGAATCTGGTTGTGAGAGCAGGAAGAGTGAAGAGAGCCATTAATAGAAGGAAAAGTATACTAGGACTTCCACACTCCCAAGAGGAAAAGGAATAATACATAGCAACTTGATCAAACCAGCAAAAATAAGTAACAACAATGTAAAATAAATAATAAACATGAACTAAAATTAAAAAACAAAAATAGACTGTTTAAGTCACTATATAACAAAGGTAACATTTGTTACAAATTTTAACAAATTATAACAAATCCAATTCTTCTATTGAGAGATAAATTGAGAATGGGCTAAA
The DNA here is from genome assembly GCF_039906515.1 of Pseudorca crassidens. Taxonomy (NCBI): domain Eukaryota; kingdom Metazoa; phylum Chordata; class Mammalia; order Artiodactyla; family Delphinidae; genus Pseudorca; species Pseudorca crassidens. Next base: position 114,617,931 of record NC_090300.1, on the reverse strand, counting down.
AAAAGTTCCTCCCAAATCCCAGTTAAATACAGCTTATAAAAATAATTAAAACAAAGTAACAAATTATGACAATCTAAAATGTATATCTTACTGTATGTCATGTCAGAAAAATTGAAAGCCACTGTTTTAAGAAGTTGTATAATTCTAGCCTGAGACTTGCCCACTTGGTTGATTGGTTGATTCATTTATTCTTTCATTTGCTCAACAAATATTTATTAAATTCTTAACATCCTCCAAGTATGTTGGGGAAAGTGCTTGAGCTACAAGAATAAGAAAGATACCATTCCTGATTTCATGGAGCTTACATTCTAAAGGGGGAGATAAATAATAAACAAGTTTAGCAAGCCCACAGTAATTCTATGTTATGATATATATAGGTTATGTGGGAAAGAATCAGTGTGCTTGCTATAGAATAACAGGAGGTGACATAATGTTGAAGGTATGATCAGGGAAGATGACTGTGAGAAAGTGACATTTAGTTCACTTCAACTTCTGTTAAATACAGGGTTCAGAATTTTTACATCTGACATTTTATAATCTGTTTCCTATTTCTCAGTCACAAATATTTTAATAAAATTTATGGAGGGTTATTTCATTTCCCTCTATAAAATGAGAGTCTAATTTTTACACACATATAATGGGCTCATCCACTTAATTATAATATTTGGAATCAAATCAGATTTATTTTATTTGCCTTTAAGTTTAAAAATACATCTGAAAGTAGATGGAAAGAAAAGAACCTCTAAGAAAATTTTTCTCAAAACCAGTCTTCTAAAAATAACATCAAAAAGCCAAGTAATTAGTTAAATAGGCTTCATATTCAAAGAGAAATTACCAGTTAAACTCCTCTTGGCCCCCTATCAAGAAAGACAGCTAGAGAGTTGAAGAGTAAGGAATTCCTACAGAGGGAGGGTCTGATCCATTTTGAGGGACGCCCTTGCTGGAGGTGATGCTTGCTTGCCAGAAAATCCCTGACACTCGTTCCACTTAAGTTTCGAAACCTCTTAAAGGGCTGAAAGGGGAAGTTCTGCTTGCTGACAGAAAAACAAACAATCAAGACAAAGAGGGGGTTGGTTGACAAAGCCTGCCCAGACTCAGATCTGTTTTCTGTCAGTGGGTTTAGGTTTGGCACTAGATGTAACCAAGAAGATTATGTTTTATTTTGAGTTCAATGCTGGTGAGATGTAATATGCAAGCATTTTCTAAACTGTATAACCTTAATTTGTTGATAAGAAGAGGATGTATTATTTGTGTTAGAATAGGAAGCCGTTCTGAATTTGAATACTCTGTGCCGTCCTATGTCACCTACAGAAATAGCACTTTTTTTTTTTTTTTTGCGGTCCGCGGGCCTCTCACTGTTGTGGCCTCTCCCGTTGCGGAGCACAGGCTTCGGACGCGCAGGTTCAGCTGCCGTGGCTCACGGGCCTAGCCGCTCCGCAGCATGCGGGATCCTCCCGAATGCGTGTCCCCTGCATCGGCAGGCGGACTCTCAACCACTGCGCCACCAGGGAAGCCCAGAAATTGCACATTTTTAAGAAAATTCTTTCATGAAAATAAGAAACAGAAAGCAAAGAACTGGATGTTCTCTTGTCATCGCTCCTATAGCACTGTGTCTATCCCTCTATTTTCATGTTTAATGAAGAGTTTTAAAACTGTTTACTTATAAATGCTTTTCTCTAGATTATGAACTCTTTGAGGGCTCTTGTTCATCTTTTAACGATGTCTGACCTACTTAGAAAATGTTCAGTTTAAAACAAAATTGGGAGTGTTTATTCGCCTTATTTAAAATGTATTGGGACTTCCTTGGTGGTCCAGTGGTTAAGACTTCACCTTCCAATGCAGGGGGCACAGGTTCAATCCCTGGTCGGGGAGCTAAGATCCCACATGCCTCACGGCCAAAAAACCAAAACATAAAGCATAAGCAATATTGTAACAAATTCAATAAAGACTTTAAAAAAAACAATGGTCCACATCAAAAAAAAAAATCTTAAAAAAAGATAAAATGTGTAAACCCACTCCAACTTGGCCTTTTGCCTCCACCTCTGACAAAACTACTTATCAGGTTCTCCAGTGACCTCCATGATACTAAGTCCAGTGACCAATACGTTACCTATCGGTAGCATTTATTAACATCCGCTATTTCCTCCTCCTGAACATTTCTTTACTTGGCTTCTGGGACAACACATACCTTTGTTTTTCTTCCTTCCTCAACTACCAGAGTGACTCAGGGCTCAGTTCTAGGATCCTTTTTCCATCACCACTCCCTAGATGATCTCATCTAGCGTTCTACAATGAGACATCCACATTTATATCTATACTTGGGACCTCCATCTTGAACACCATCTCATTTAGTCAGTAATTTTTACTTTGTAACTTAATTGGCATCTCAGTTTAATCTATCCAACTTCAAATCCTGATTCTTCTCCCTTAAAGCTGTTTCTCTGCAAGTGTTTCCCATTTTAATAAATGGCAGCTCCATCCTTCCAGGTGGTGCTCAGGCCCCAAATCTTGGAGCCATTCTTTACTCCTTGACCTCTAGACCACATGTTTAATTTAATAGAAAATTCTGTTGTCTCTATCTTCAACATATATTCAGAAGTTGACCACTTTTTATCACTTTCATTACTACTGTCTAAACCAGTGAGACTTCCCATTTGGATTATTGAAAAGACTTGCTAACTGATTTCCCAGCTTTCCCACTTGGCTTCCTGTAATCTATTCTTTGTACAGTGGCAAGCATGATTCTGTTAACGATGTCCAGATCATGTCATTTTTCTGACTGAGCTCCCCCCTGTTTCCTGTGTCATACTAGAAGTCAACATGCTTAAAATTGCTCCTAAAAGCCTCTGTGATCTGAAACTGAACCCTCTCTCTGACTTTATTACACTCTTTTTTTTTTAACTACACCTTCTCTTGTTCAATAAAGACTGGTCTCACTGCCAAACTTGCTTCTTCTTTAGGCCAAACATGCTCTTTGCTTCTGCCTGGGATGCTCTCCAGCCCCAAACAGCCTCATGGCTTCTTCCTTATTTCCCTCTGATCTTTACTCAAATGTCACTTTATCGGTGAGGACTTCCTTGAAAGTCCTGCAGAAAAAGATAGTGATCATTCCTTCTTCTTTCTTGCTCTCCCTATCTCTACTTTATTTTTTCTCGGTATAGTACTTATCACATTCTATAAATTTTACATGTTTCATTCTTATTATCTGTATGCCTCTGCTAAAGTATAAGCTCCATGGGAGGAAGAATTTTCTTTGTGGCTGTTTTCTTCATTGTTGTCTCTTCAGCACATAGGCTAGAAGAATGTTTGACACATAGCAGGCATTTGATGAATGATGATTAAATGACTGAGTTTATTTAGGGTTTGGAGCATTTTATTTATTTAAATTACTGAAAAACTTTGTTTTGTCTGTCAATATACTACGTAGTTCTAGCCCATAGAATTGTCAAGTCCACCATTTAATGAGAAAAAGGACAATTAATATCATTAATTGAGATGTCAGAAACCCAGGAGTGATGGAGAAAAAGTGAGTCAGGATTTAGGCAACTCTTTCTCCTTAAAATGAGGCAGAGCCTAGCATAAGAAGCTTAAGCAGATCCAGGAGGCTGACATTGACTCTCTGGACACAGCTTCCATTGAGTACAATATTCCAAGTTTTAATTCCCAGAGTTGTTGATATTGGCAGTTGATGTGGGGAGGCAGAGAGAACACTGCAAAGGTGAATCAAGAGAGGGACTCTATGTTGGAGAAGAGGATAGAATTTAGCGTACTGTAATGTTTTAACCTTACCAGTGACCCATAGGACCACAAGGGGTATGGATGTTTCCTGCGAACGGAGATTGGCAACAGCAAAGCACAGTACTATGTGTTGAGCTTTAGAGTGCTGTTCTAAAGAACCAAGAAGGGAAACAGGTAAGAACAAAGGAGAGAAGGCTTAGTTCTAACCTTTTCTGGAGTCTGGGACCCTTCAGAGGATGTAATGACCAGAGTGGGGTGGATGTGCTAAAACTGTGGATATGAGGGTCATCATTTGTATTCTAGAATTTAAGACATACTGGTAAAGAAGAGATTCGGGAGACAAAATATAGAAGTCCTGATATCCAGTCAAGGCCACTAGCCCTGGGTCAGAAACAAGGCTTTATTCCAAGTCTAACCAGATGAAAGTGGGGAGTTGGGGTAGGGCATAAGCCAGGCAAATATGACCTGTTTCTCTTGCAGTTAACTTAGTAGTGTCAAATACTTACCAAGTATTTCTTTTATACCAGACACCATATATGCATTTTCATTTAATATTTACAATGCTATTAACAGTTAACAGAAGAGAAAACTGAGTGTTAATGGTCACATGGTTTGGAAGTGCACAGGATTGAAATATGAACCCAGAGTGGTTAAATTACAAAGTTCATACTCCTTTCACTATTTCAAGCTGGTTCTCAACCCTAGATGTCCATTAGAATCTCCTTAATAAAAATAACATATCTAGACAGCACCCCCAGATATCCTGATGTAATATGTCTGATATGGGGTCCAGGTAAGGGCATATTTTCTTGTTTTGGTTATCTTCCCCAGGTGATTCAAAGGTTTAACTGGGATTGAGAACAACTGCTATACAATAATGGCCCTGCAGTCTATTGTGTGTAGAGGGGAGTAGTTCAGGGTAATTTAGTGTACTGAAATGTTTTTAAGGTGTGGTCCAGGACAACAGCATCAGTTTCATCTGAGAACTTGTTAGAAATGCAAAAACCTTGAATTAGAAACTCTAGGGGTGGGGCTCATATTTACATGTTAACAAGCCTTCTAAAGCACACTAGAATTTGAGAACCCTTGGCATAGGTACTGCAGGCCTTGGATTTGAGCTCATGAATACCTAAGTTGTAACTGGCTTTCAACATTTAACAGCTATGCACCCTAAATCAAGTACCTTAATGTCTCTAGGTCTCAATTTCCACAGATATAAAAAATGATAATGCTATTTACTGCTCTGACAAATAATGGGAAACTTTAGATAAAGCACCTGTCCCAGACCAAATGTTCAATAAATAGTAACTTATACTAAGGGATGAGTATTTCAGAAAGAGTAATGAGTCAGAAACCGAGCCTGTAAGTGAAAACCTAAATAAGCCCATCTTATTTAGGAAGATAGTTATGAGAGTATAAAGTAGATACTCAAGAGTTGCATGATTGTATTATGTCTTAGAAGATTCTCAGCAGCTAATATTGAAAAATGGACAAAAATATCTGGCCTTCTGAACCCTTAAATAGTTGTCTTTCTGAACAGAACTGGAAATACCTCTTATGCATGCTATTGGATATGTAGTGGTTATATAATGATTACTAACATTTTCTACTTTTTCATTTGGTTGCATAAATGTATTGCTGACTTGCTTTTAGTTTCATCTGTTTAAATATTCTTTGAATGTTTAGATAATAGATTTGTTCATGCAAAGTACTGATGATAAATGGGTTAGATTTGGACCTTGGACTTAAGTACACATCCTTTTTGAGCCAAACTTCATTTCCTTCCTATTTATTCTCCCTTAGAGATCCAGAGTCTAAAAGCAAGTGCCTGTGGCTAGCAGAAAGAAGGCATATGCTGAGAGAATGAAAGGATTCCTGAGATCTTAAATTAGATCAACCGTTTATTCCTGGAATTTTTTATTTTCTAGTTCAGTGACAAAAAACCTGGTGTGTGTGTGTATGTGTGTGTGTGTGTAAGATATCCTTAAAAGGTTACTGAAGATTATCTACCATAACTTACTTAGAATAATTATGTGTTTTTTATATATAGTAATTGTAAAACAGTAATACCAGTAAATGGCCCTGTCTGTTGGATTTAGCATTACCACTGAAATTGTCATAAGTTTGAGGAAGGTGAGCTATTGTTAGAAGGGAATTAAACATGGGTTTTTTCCTTTGTTCCAGAAGATACTGCAAGTAGATTAAATAAAGTCGTGGAGATGTTTGAAAACTTTTGAGAAAGAATGAGAACTAAAACTTACTTGAAGGTGGATAGGTAGAAAGAAAAACAATTAGGCAAGAGGGAACTTTTGATTTGAGAAGATTTTCTTGGATATATGAGTGCAGAAGACATTTCAAATTCACACTTACACATACACATGAAGAAGGTCCTAAAAAACATGTCACAGTACTTGAGAGAAAAAACCAAAAACAATTTAACTGTTGATGTAAAAGTTCAGTCTTTGGTTTAACAGTTCCCATGTATGTAGGATCAAATGACTTCTCTCTCTGAGTGGTTTATGTTTAAATATGACTTTAGCAAGTGTTCTGGTGGGATGTATAATTTTAAGTATAGAGTCTAGAATATGGTCATGATATTTACGTTGAGAAAGTAACAATCATTGGATCAAAAGATATACTGTTGTATAGAAATTTTTGAATTGGGATTCTGGATCAATCCCATTAAAATTCTTTTATTTACTTATTTTTGAAATGGGAAGATAACATGGACAGGTATGCATCTGGATGACCAAAAAGGGGAAGAATCTCAATTTATGCATGTAAGCAGTTTTCAATAATACATTACTGTGAAATTTATAATATCATGGATTCAAAATCAGTACTCTGAGGCAGGTAACCTTCATGTAATTGCTTATACCTTTCTTCTGAAAAATATTGGTCACTAATTTTCTCTTTTATGTTTGTTAAAACAAAATACTTATAACTTACTTCTACTATGGTTAACCTTAACTTGTCAATAGATTACTCAAGATTTGTGATACTATTTACTCTACTAATTAAAAACTGAGGTTACCATAGTAACTAGTATATCCTGAATAATCTGCTTATATAACCTCTAAAATTCAGAGTGTTTTTCATCTGAATTCTTCTATGAGCTACACTGATTTCAGATGCTCTCTTGCACTTTGGACTATAAAGGAAAATGCTTGCTTTACTGATTATACATGTTTGAGTATTTTTAGACAATTTGTTTATAATATAGACTAAGTGCCTCTGATGTTTGGGACATTTTAAAGGTGGAAATAATTTAAAAGCACTTTTCAAAAAGACTTTGGAAATGCCAAAGAAGTAGTGAAGGAGTATTTGTTTAAGTAACAGTGTACTTAGAGTTTTAATTTCAGAAAATGGCTTAAAGTAAAAAGGGTCAGTCATTTGATGAATATGTTATTCTGAGGAACTCTAGAAGAGAGATCACATCTTGTTACTGGGGACTATCTTATAAACTCAGAACATGTAATGAAAAGGAACTCTTGCTTAGCTCCTCATAAAGTTTGCTACAAATAATACATATGATATTTTGCATTGACTGAGTGGACTTGGAGTTACGGAGATTTAACTCACTCTTCATATGACTTGTTTTCTTGCTGTTGAGTCTTACTATATGCCACTGCCTCTGCCTGGAATGACTTCATCATTTCTGCACACGTCCATCTCTACCTTGCCCCTAATATTTTTTGGTTCACTTTATTTGTTCTTTAGATCTTAGCTGAGATGTCATATTCTCTGGGAATATTACTTTGACTCCCCAAGACTACGATAAGGCTCCTCCTACATGTTCACATAACACCTGTTGAAGATAGTTTAACGCCTAGTTGTAATGGTTGGTTCACTCGTCTGTCATCCACTTGCTGAAGTGTCCTGGAGGGAAAGACCAGGGTCTTGTTATGTGCTGTGGGCTCAAAGACCCACTTAGTACCTGGCTTATAATAGGTTTTTCCAAAAACCTAAAAAATAGTTACATGAAGTAACTATTAGTTTTCTAGGGCTGCTATGACAAAATACCTTAAGAAAAAATGACTTAAAACAACAGAAATGTATTTCCTCTAGTTCTGGAGGCCTGAGTCAGAAAACAAGATGTTGGCAAAGTTGATTCCTACTAAAGGTTCTGAGGGTGAATCTTTTCCATTCTATACTCCTAGCATTTGGCAGTTACCAGCAGGCATCGGCATCCCTTAGTTTATAGACACCTCACTCCAATCTCTGCCTCTGTCTTCACATGGCATTCCCCTCTGTGTATGTGTCAATGTCTCTTCTCCTCTTCTCATAAGGACACCAGTAATTTGGCTTAGGGCCCACTGTAATTCAGTATGATGGTATCTTAACTTGATTCATTTCCAAAGAATATATTTCCAAATCTATTTCTGTGACCTATGGTCACAACCATAGATACCAGAACTTAGAACCTCAACTTATCTTTTAGGGGACATCTAGTACATTTTTACTTTTGGGCTGATATAAAATGCAGTCTTAATCATGGTCGGGCCAGTCATTAAGCTGCTAGTTAATTATTTAGTCACTTTACTTAACATGCACAGAACAGAACATACTTGGTCTGATTAGTTTATTGGTCTCAATATACACACTTGATAATTTCTTAGAGAATTTTATTTATTGATAATACTCTCTTTGATTCAGTTGCCAAATATATGAATTAGTTTGCTGAAACAATTCTAGAAAGGATAAATTGATATGCAGTGACTTCAGAAAGAATTAAGCCCAAATAACTGTGGTGTATTCAGGGCTGTTTATTCTTAGGTGTAATGCAAAATCTTCTATTTCTAATCTGGGTCATTTTTATTTTATATCCACTGCAAGGAAGAGGGAGAAGAGGCAATAGGAAAAGTTATTTCTTGGCACATAGCAATTAGTTGATTAACATGCAAATTTTATTCAGAGTAATATAAAATATGCATCTATTATTTTTGGTTCATCAAATTGGGTTATTTTTAATTTTAATAAGATGCAACAATAATTAAACAATTTAAAATATATAATTTAATACTGAACTAGTTTCTTAGTGGTGATGATTGCCAGGTTGCACATGAGGTTCCAGGGAGATGCTCAGCTACCAGGTCCAACAGACAGCAGGCAAAGGATGGGACCTGGAAACCAGCCCACATTGGCAAGGACTAGAGAGGACTGCAGAATTCCAGAGAGAGGAAAGCAAAGACCCAAACTAGCACTAGGGAAAAGAGGGATTTTGGCTATGCATGTGTGTGTTATGTGCTTGTGTGCATGTTGTATATGGTCTTGGATTAAGGGGTTAATGTGTTTTGGGATCTAACTGGAAGTGGATGTGGTGGCTGGGAATGTGTATACATGATGCTGGGTCTGTGCATTGTTATATAAACGAATATTGCTGTGATTGGTAGATGTTTTATAACTTCCAAAAGATAATTCTCCTAGATTCTCTAAATTAATAGGACTTGACTGTTTCAGAATTTAAGAAATTCTCATAGGGGTTTTATTTTTATTATTCTGCTAAGCCAGCAGGGGGAAGTCACACATTACTTTTTGGTGGGCTTTAGGAACATTTCTTCAGACTTTTTCTTAAAAAGGTCTATCTTCTTGCTAAAAAAATTAAATAATTTAAGACGTGCTTATAGTTATGATCTTGTAAGCACATTAGTATCAATTCTTAAAGAGCAGCCTTAAACTTTCTTATTTTTTTCTAATAAAAAAAGATGAAACACCCCACTATGACTGGTAAAAAGTTATTGCTTTGTTGTTGATGATATTTATAGTGCTTCCAAATTACTAGTTCTATTTGTGACATAAGAAATGTAATTAATGAATTTAAGTGACAGTGCAAAAAGTAAAGGAAAATCTATTGGCCAGTTTTTAGTGCTAAAAGTAAATTATTTTGATATTTGCTATTGTATTCTTCATCAACTTTTTTTTCAGTTTAAAGATGTCTGAGGAAGAAGGGAAACATTTTAAATTTCAAGATACAGACAAGAATAGCTCTTTGTCAACACAAAACATAATATGGGGACTCTATAGCTATTGTTTCTGAGAATATAAGAGCTGATTGCATCATATTGTGTGTATTTTGTAGGAGAAACACTGTAATACTTACATGGCTAGTAATGGCATGATCAAGTCAATATATTGTGTACTTTTGAGTGACACAGAAGGATAACATCATTATTCTTTGTAGTTTAGTCTCTGTACTAAGTTAATCATGTTCACTGTTCCATCATCAATTGCATTCACTCATTTTGTAAAATGTGAGCATCTGCATTTAATGTTATTGTATTGTTTCTGTTTACTACAGCTGGTTGCAATAGACTCAGATGACAATTTTGCAGCTACAAAAAGGTCACAAAAATAAACATTCAAAATAGAAACATCTTACTTCACAACAAGTATACAATCTGAGTGAGATATCTAAAGTTATGAAAATTGAAGTGAGTTTACCACATTATATGTAAATTCATCTATTTGTAAGTTACTGTACATTTAAAAAAGTAAATGGCCAGGTAACATTTATCTTTGAAATCATAAATTCTCAATCATTATTATTCTTCCATATTGCTAATTACATATAAATGTTTAAAGAAATTATATAGAGAGATAATAGAAAATAATGATCACATATTTAACAAATATGAAAAAATATAAGAAGATAACTATGAAACAAGATTCAGACCAATACATAGAACAGAAAGTATTAAAAAAAAACTATATAATTTTTATATTCTGAAAACTTTTAATTATTCTACACACACACACACACACACACACACACACACACACATACCTGCTTAGGTGCAGAGGACAAAAATTGCAGTGGGAGAGCAAGCAGAATGAAATGGTGACAATATAGCTATACTTCCAAATCTCTATCTGTCATCACCAGGACTTCTTTAAAAGTGTTAAAGCAAGGGTGTATCTAGTAACTAGCTCTCAGAAGAATATTATTATTTTTTTTTAAGTTTTTTTTTTTTTTGATGTGGACCAGTTTTTTAAAGTCTTTATTGAATTTGTTACAATATTGCTTCTGTTTTATGTTTTGGTTTTTTGGTCGCAAGGCATGAGGGATCTGGCTCCCTGACCAGGGATCTAATCTGCACCCCCTGCATTGGAAGGTGAAGGCTTAACCACTGGACTTTCAGGGAAGTCATCCAGAAGAATATTCTTAAGTACTATTGAATTGAAATCACACATGGCTTATGGAATAGGAATAAAATGATTATTTTCTTTCATTGATAGAGATAATCTGAGTTATGAGTCTTTCCTCTCACTACTGGGGTTACAATTTTAGCCATTCTATTCTGGAAGGAGTGGGTTTCTTCCTAAAGGTCTATGAATTTTAAAGCTGTGAGAACACAGCAGTTAGATGTTAGGTCTAGTGCAAACCAGATCTAGATTAGTTTCGTTCACGGACTAAAAATAATAAAAAAGTATCAATAATCTTTAGATAGTGGCCAAAAGATATACAGAATAAATGGTAATCTTAAGATAGTGGTGAAAAATATAGAGAATAATGTTAATCTTAAGAACCAAATAAGACATCTAAGTATACCGACAAATTTGAGGCAGAACAATTAGAGGCAAGTTAGTCTACTAGTTAGACGCTATGTTCTTTAACTGTAAGGTTTATGACTATCACATCCATTTCCTCACCTACAGTTCCAAGAATAACTGCCATATAATAGGTACTAAATAAATGTTTTTACAATAAACAGGATTTCTTCAATTTATGTAACTTTTAAATTTAAATGTAATCATAGAAAATCACCCCATTTTTATCTCTGCTGATTGGAGATCAGAATTGATATTATAATTAACATGATATGATACATGGTATACTCAAATACATGGATAATATATTACCGAAGACTCATTTCAATTTCCTGTATTTTGATGTTGTTATTTGTGATATCTTTGTGTTAACATGCTTCATGGTAATTTAGCAGCAGTTACATAGTCCTACAAAAAAAAGAATGCTAGGGCTCTTGGCATAAAATATTCACTTGCATTTAATATTACAGAAATTTTTATGTTGTGACTAAGTGGCCTGAGGTTCAAGTATGTAAAATAAAGTGGAAATAATGCAACCTACTGCAATCATATTGTGCCAATATTCAGGCAGGGCACAGAGGAAAGACACAACAGGGTTTGAAACCAATCAAATTAATCATAGCCTAAGCTGGGAAATAGAGAGGCAAAGATTGTTACTCATCAGGTCATGCTGTGATGATGAAGGAAAGAGATCTGATCATTTGATTACGGAGCTATAGATACAGAATTGTGGAAACACTTCCCAAGTTACTAACTTCTGGTAACGTGTGGATATTTCTGCAGTTTTGAAGTGTAAGCTGACTCTCTCTTATAACTCATGGAATGTTTTAAGGTGAGGACCCCAAATACAACCAAAACTGTGCAAGTCTCAGATCAAGCAACAATCTATGATACACAGAAAATAATACAGGAGAAGGAGCTAATAGTGTGAAATACAAAAACAGAATATCAGAGTAGAAGATCTTAAAGTATATGAGTCAGGAACTTATAAATACAATTGTAGGCTTCTGACTTTCATTTTAGCTTCATGCTGACCACTTAAAAACTCTTTTGGGTCCAATATTTATCCAGCTCTACTTCAGAAAAATAATTTGAGTGTCTGGAATGCTGGCCAAGGAGAGATGAAAAAGATGAATAAAACCAACACTGTTGGGCTTCCCTGGTGGCGCAGTGGTTGAGAGTCTGCCTACCGATGCAGGGGACACAGGTTCGAGCCCTGGTCTGGGAGGATCCCACATGCCGTGGAGCAACTGGGCCCGTGAGCCACAACCACTGAGCCTGCGCGTCTGGAGCCTGTGCTCCGCAACAAGAGGCTGCGATAGTGAGAGGCCCGTGCACCGCGATGAAGAGTGGCCCCCACTCGCTGCAACTGGAGAAAGCCATCGCACAGAAACTAAGACCAACACAGCCAAAAATAAATAAAAATTAAAAATATATATATATTTAAAACAACAACAACAACACTGTTTTCCTGTCAACTCCTGTTTTCTCCTTGAGTTCAGTGGTGCCATCTAAAGAAATCTCTGAATGACATGATGTGTTTGTTGATAATAAATATTTACCTGTATGATGAAGTGATGGTAGGTAATACAGGCCTCCAAGAAATTCTGAATCCAGACTTTGTGAAACATGTTAATGTTGAATTGTTGGGACACATCAAAACAGAATATCTCTTTGAAATGAAGGCAAATTTGATTAAAATATCTGATCTGACATTCTCTGTGTGACTTTGGACACACTGCTTATCTTTTTTCCTCAGTTTCCTCACTTGTGAAAAGGAAATGTTAACATCTTCTTCATATGGTCTCTGTAAAGGTAATGAAGTGATACATGTGAACTGCTTACTGGAACACCTGACAGGTAGAAGATGCTTAATTGGCTAACAGCTATTTCTATAGTCTACAAGATTCTCTTCACTAACTACTTAAAATCTTCATCATTTGGAAGTGGATGATGTCTTCAAACTTAGGTGATATCAAATACATTTTCACACTTTCTGTCCTAAAAATATGATAGAAAATAAGTTACTGCTAAGGAAATATTGGTAGTTCACAAAGTTTTCAAGTCTTCAAAGTCTGAGTATTTTGGGTCACCAAATTATATAAGCCAATACAAGTACATGTTCTGTATTTTAATGAGTGAAACTGATATCATAACTTTTTAATGTAATGTATTTTCGTGCTCCTGTCACAGTGAAAACCAAGTGTTCAAAGAAGTATGTTTAAAAAGAAATGGATATGTGAAAGCTTTTGTCCCCACTCTCTTCTAGCCATGACAGACAAAGTGAGGGATGAAAGAAGAGCTCATTATTTTAAAGAAATGACACGTTCAATTAAAATGGCAGTGTTCTCTTCCTTTCTTAGAAGTTCCTTTTACAGTAAAAGCTAAACACCTGTTATGGGTTGAATTTTGTCCTCCCAAAATTTATATGTTGAAATCCTAACTCTCAGTACCACAGAATGTGACCTTATTTAGAAACATGGTAATTGCAGATATAATTAGTTAGTATGAAATCATGCTGAGTTGAGTGGGTCCTAATCCAGTATGACTGATGTCCTTAAAAAAGGGGAAATTTGGACACAGACATGCACACAGGGAAAACACTATATGAATATGAAGGCAGAGATTGGGGTGATGCTTCTAAAAACCAAGGAATGCCAAAGATTGCTAAAAACCACCAGAAGCTAAGAGAGACATATAGAACAGATTCTTCCTCATAGCCCTCAGAGGGAACCAACCCTGCTGACACCTTGATCTCAGATTTTTAGCCTCCAGAACTATGAGACAATAAATTCCATTGTTTTAGCCACCTGGTTTGTGGTACTTTATTAAGGTAGCTCCAACTAACTTATACAACACCATACTATTTATGGAAATGTGAGTTCTGGGGAATTGTGTATAAATCTGTATTAGGCTTCTATTGCTTAGGAATAAATTGCCACAATTTAGCAGCTTAAAACTACACAAATTTGTTATCTGATAGTGTATGTGAGTCAAGGGTGTAGCCACAGGTGGGCTGGAGCCTCTGCATATGTTCTCACAAGGATGCAATCAAAGTATTAGCCAGGCTATGTTCTCATCTGAAGGCTTGAGTAGGGAGGAATCTAATGCCAAGCTCATTGAAGTCATTTGCAGAAATTAATTTTTTCCATTTGCTTGTATGACTGAAGTCCCCCCCACCTTTTTTTTTTTTTTTGGTTAGTTGTTGGGCGTGAGCTGTTCTCAGTTCCTAGAGTCTATCTTCTTCTCCTTGTTAGGTGCTCTCCTCCACAATCAGTTCACCACAGGATTGATTGTTATTTTTCAAGTCTTGCAGGAGAATCTTGTTCAGGTCAGTCTACTAAGAAAGAGTCTTATATAGTGTAAGGTAGTCATGGGAGTAACATACCATCACCTTTGCCAAATTCTATTGGTTAGAAACATTCACAGTTTTGACCTACACTCAAGGTGAGTTAATTGCACAAGGATGGAACTAACTGGGGGTCACCCTAGGGTGAGTTGACCACAATACTGAAAAATATCTTTTTTTAGTAATAAGAAAGCATGATCAGCATTGATATGCACACACACACACACACACACACATTTAACTAGGGAAGCAGATCAACTGTTCAATTATAAAATACTTATAGTATTACAGAGCCTGAAACTCTGTAATAATCAAGTTCTGAAGACAGAGATATAGATATAAAGTTATATTTACCTGGAGAAGATTACTAGTGCAAACACTGCCATTCTTCAAAAGCCCTTCAGTTAAAAAATTTTTTTCAAGCTATGATTGAATTTATTACCATCTCTTATACACAAAAAAGATACATTTAAACACCCTATAGTACACCTGAATTAAAGTGAAATGTCTATACTTATATGGAAAAGAAAAAATAAAATATTTCTGAATTATAAGAATGAAAAGGAATTATTAATATGCTTTTAAATGACTAGTCCTTTCAGTGAGAAATATAACTAAATATGGCTAAGAAAATGTCAAAGGTACTAATATTATAGATGCATTTGGGGAATTTTAACTAAATACAATTGAAAAATTTTTTCAAAGTCCTAGATTTATTTATTCTGAAAAATATTAGATACTAGATAAAATGTTAATATTAGATCAGTTATAGACTACAAGTTAAATTGCATTCCAGTTAATACTATATTTTTCTAGGTACACATTCAATAGATAAAAGGGAAAATATTTCAAAATTTAACTCCAAGTTATATGTGATCTGAGTCTTTGATAAGGTGATGGGCTATGTTCTCCCACTTTTGTATATTTAAATTTGCAAAGCTCTTTTGAAGTTATATACTGATTATTTTTATTATTAGATTAAATAGACATTCTGCAGAGTTAAAATTAAAACATACATATCATATAAGAAGGTCAGTCAGCAAGAATTGCTTTCTAAATTTTATGTCCCCAGACAGCCATCAGGCAGCCAGCAGAAAAATGCATTTTGAAGCCATGGAGTCTTCAGTTTTTATCTCTGACATTACATTGAGATTCGACAGATGGAAGCCCAGCAGCAGACATGCAAAGTGGATGCCAAATGAGGCACATATACATAGCAGAGTGGTGCCCTACCCAGGTGGCCATCCTCTCCTTTCCAGAACCTTTAACATGGCTCACTCCAAACTTGAATAGGCTGTAGTGATATTGACACATTCTTCAGTCATTGGTGAATGTCAGTGGGCTCTTGGCTCTCTGAATAAGGAACTTTAGCACGCTCTCTGCTCTGTACATATGTCCAAGTTGGCAACCAGTTGGCATGGCTGCTGATGTGTCTCTATCTGTCAGATCTCCTCATCACCTTTGGGATGGAGATAGACGATACGAGTATGTCAGCGAGAATGTTACCATTGGCTGTTGAAAGATGTCCAGGGAAATAAAAACTAGGAGATATTTTAGAAGAGACCTGGCAAATTATCTTTATCATCTAAACCAAGTATCTACTTATCTGTTGGAATACAGGGACAATCCAATTAAAATAGGAAAAATTTTAGGACAGTTTTAGCCCAGACTTCATACAGTCTTCAACAGTTAATGAATAAAACACACTTTGTGCAGCTGAGCCAAAGAGAGTATAGCTCAAGCTTATGGAGGACTAGAATTTTTTTTTTTTTAACACAATATCAGACGGGGTATTTTTTTTTAAAAACTCAATAGCCAATATTTTTAATTGATTAAAATTACAATAATAGATTATTATATGAAACAGAATCATGTGGATGTTCTAAATATTTTCAGACATTTTTAGAATGATGGATATATTTCTACACTCACATGCACGTAAGTCTACACTTCTCATTTTTCCTACCCAGTGCTCAGCTAATGGAAGACACCTAAGACACCTAAATCATTTTGCTTTAAATTTATCAGGTAACCTTGGCATAATTGCTTGAACTGGTTCCATTTAAAATTAACTTCTCCATCATCCTTTCATTTCAGTGATGTTATCTTTAATTACTACACTAATTCATCCCGTCTATTCATACCAACAAATATTTACTGAACTCATTATCACCTGTCCAACCCTTTAAGCTGTTCCTCTGAATAAGTTCCCTAGTTAATTTCATAAAATCACTAGCCACTCACTTGCTCATTCACTTGAGACAAATAATTGAGAATCATTCTTGATGTTTCCCTTTCACTGACCTCTCACATGGAATCAGTTCTTATTCTTCTTCATTCTATTTGCTAAATATCACAGATTGTTCATTCTATTTCCAATACCAGCAGCAGTATTCTTTCCCTATGTATTCAAGTGACCATGAATAGGACTTTATAACCTAGACTTTGGGGAATATACCAGTGTCAAGCTGTTTTATGATTGTAAGAATGCATTTTTCACGAAGGAGATAAATATTGTAACTTTCAATTGCCTTGGGGAGATTAATTATGGAATAGTAAGAACAGGGACTGGGACAATTGTCTAAGGAAGTAGTTTTTCCTTTTGCATCAGAGTGGTGGTGGTGGACAATTGCATCTCATTTTTAGATGTGGAAAAGTTGTCAAAATGTTCTTTCTAAAAGTAAACTTACCTTATTTAAATGACACCCCTGGGTTAGGAATGGAAGTCTTAACCTGGACTTTTCTGTGGTGGTCTTGACAGGATAGCAATAGCAGAAGAAAGCAGCCTGAATCCAGGACAACATCTCTGATATATTGTAGGTCAAGGGGAATTATCTGAGTTCCAGTTTGATGGGTGAGAACAACAACAACAACAAAAGAATAATAATCCTTTGGGGATTCTAGGACACAATAAAGGAAGAGAGAACTTGAAGGAAGACTATAATTCAAATTTACCTAGGCAAGTACTGACTGTGGATCCTGACATCAGTCATCATTGGTTGAGTCCTCTGTAATCACAATATAATTTAGTGGTTACAAACATGAGATCTGGCGATAGATTCTGTGGGTTTGAATTAGGATTCTCCTGATCTCTAGCAAATAATTTAACTTCTCTAGGTCTCAGGTTCCTCATATAAAAAAAGAAATAATAATAGTAATAATGAAAATACTCATCTTAAGATGGTGTGGTGAGGTTTAATTGAGATAATACACATAAACATTTAGAACAGTATTTGCCACAGAGTAAGTGATAAGTAGATGGAAGAGATATGGCTATAATTCAAGCAAAATGACTGAAAGTGCAACTTATACTGACTTAACTTCCTCACTCTACCTGCCTCCAGATTGCCCTCTGTGACCCATCCTCCAGCGTTGCTAACAGAATTGCCAGAATGTGCTATTTAAAACTAGAATTGATCATGTCATTCCCCAAGTTAGCTTTCTTCAGGTACTTTTCATAGCTTTTGGGTTGGACCAAAATTTCTCACCATGGAATGTAAAGAGAGTGACCATATGATTTATCATCTAAGCTTAAGAGTGAAAGCTTGCACTATTAATTATTACTCTGGGGCAACAGGCATAACTCAGGCAAACAGGGACTTATGGTTACCGTGGTTATAAAGTCTTCATGTGGTCTGGTCTCCAGCCTCACCAGTTAATTTCCTAGTTCTGGTCCTGGCTGCAGCCACCCAGATTCACTAGCAGTTCCTAAACTATAATGTTTCTCTGTGCTTTTGAGTATGTAGCCTTTACAACTCTCACTCTCTTCTCTCCATTCTTTTACCAAATTTATACCTGTCATTTTAAGCCATTGCTGAGTTCTGGAAATCTCCCTGGATTCATGAATTCTGAGCCATTTGTGTGTCTATGTGTAATATGACATGAACTTATCTTTATCATTTTAATGATAAAAATAATGATAATAGTTGACAGATATATAACGTCTTTTATTCCAGGCGCACTGGTACCAGGATAGGTGCTTTATATATGCTTTCTCTAAACAATCCTGCAAAGTATACACATATTTTCTGAAGGGTTATGTTAAAGAAACTAAAGTCCAGGGAAGTTAAGTGACTCGCTGGGGTCCACATAGCTTATATGTGGCAGAGGCAATGCTTAAGTTCAGATTGATCTGTATTTAAGCCCATCTTTTCACCAAATTGTCCTCTCATCAAAACAGCTATTGCAAAGAACTGTAATGAACATATGTGTTGTCTCTCCACCTACGTTATAGATTTCTTGAAGGGTAATAAGATTCCTTATTCATTTTTTTCTTTTAAATTTCCTATTCCTTGTCCAGTGTTTGGCACATGGTAAGCACATAACCAATGTTTGATAGATGAGTAGATCACTAAGTCTAGATCATTTCAATGACTTAGTTAACAATAACCAGTTCCTTTCAGTTCAAAGACATCCTTCCCAAGTTTTCTGCCTTCAGACACATTCCTTCACCATGCGGCTCTGGTTCTCATATCTTGGTCAACCACCTAACAAGGTCCTGTGAACCTAAAACCAGCACTGGGTTAAAACATTTGCAAAAAATCAAGGCAAACTTACACATATGTCAAGGCACAAAGACTTCATAGGAGGTTGCTGGATCAGGAAAACAAAACATTTACTACATAATACACAAGGAATTTTTTGTAAAGATTGCTTCCATTGTTTTGTTTCAGAATTAACCAGAAATATCTTTTTTCAACAACTTGATGAGATCATTAAGGAGATGCAATTGTGATAAGAATAGGATGAGGAAGAAAGAGAGGTAATTTTGGAGCATAAGGTTACTGTGGAGGAGGCCAGGTCTTAATGGGATTTTAAAGCAGGGGACTTTGGATAGCTAGATGACAGTATGGCAAGATTGACAGTGTGGTGGCACGGGGAGCCTGGTTATTTGGGGAAGGGAGTATCAGCCCATGAAAGAGAGACAGTGGCATAGAAAAGAATTTAGTAAGTAACACCATAGGTAACCCTCACTGTCCAGTTTTGTTTTGGTCTAGCCCTTACCTCCTGTGAAAACCCAGGTGCAAAATGAATCTGCAATTTGACTCATATTCTTGTCAACTTCAGGGTGACTGCTGCAGACACAGATGGGACACCTCACAATGTGAGTCCTTGCACGATAGAAAGAAAATCCTGCGAGGGTACTTTATGACATGAGCAGCTGTGCGTGCACACAGCTTGGAAGGGCCTGTGTGAATCAGTCACCTTCAATGTTTTGGGCTTAAAATGTTAAATCTTACTATTGATATATCTCAACAGAAATTCTCTCAGTTTTTATTTCTACTTTGGTTTAAGCTATATAAAGACATTCAAAAATGAATGAGATACAGTTCAACATTGAGAACATCCCAGTTCGGATGGCTCAGAGGTGGCCTCTATAAATTAGGGCTCAAATAGAGTCCTGAAAACTGAATTCTATTCTCAATTCTGCCATTATTGGCCATGTGACCATGAGTAAATCTCTTGGCCTTCTTGTGTCTCTAGTTCCTTATGTTTTAACTGAGGACATTGTGCTCAATTAGAATAATTCCTAAGGTATTTTGCAGCTTTACAAATTTTGCATTTTTCTTAACAAAATTAGAAATGCTAAAAGAACATGGAATTTTAAGTCAGCCAAATCTGTGTTAAAATCATCAAACCACCACTGAGTGACCTTGAGAAAGTAATGTAGCCTTTCTACAGCTCATTTTTCATCTGTAAAATGGGAATAATATTGCTGACCTTGCAGGCTTGCAGTGGCCACCAAATGAGATCAAATGTAAAGCTGGCAGCATAAAGCTGGTGTATAGAAGATACTGATAAATGGGGGTTATTATCAAGGTATTTTTATAGGCAGAGGGAAATCTCATTTCCTATGAGAGTCATGCCAAATGGGACACTCAAGTTATTGTTTGCATTCCTCACCCGTGAAGGTGTCCATGAATTGAAATTAGCACTGCGTGTGAGCCTCATGGGATTCAGGTGTTGCTAAGGCAACCACTAATTTCCAAATCAGGGTAAATAGTTTCACAGAATGTACAGTTTCCTTTAACAAATTAGATTCTAGTGAAGGGCACACCTTTTCTTCCCCTGATGCTCTGTCCCCAAGTCCAGGCTGTGCACCTGCAGCTCTGCATGCCAGTGGCCACTTTCATCTTCTGCCAACGACACTCTGAAGGTAACAGCCAGTAACGGAGATTGCTGAGGTCTGTCAGCTTTACCTTTTATACTTTGTCAAGTTGGATTCACATTTCTTGATTCACACAGTAGGGCACTGAAACAGCTCCTTGGCACATTCATGTAATAGACTTCTAAGCAAAGATGCCATGCGGTTTGCAGTCATCTCATTCTGCCTTCTCTTTCCCACCCTGCAACTATCCTTATTTCCCCTACTCACTCATATGAATTCCTGCCGAGAACGAACCTATTATTAAGCCACCATTGCCTCTCCTGCTACATTCTTGTGTTAAATTAGTCCTCTTCATTGTTGCAAATAATAGGCAACCACTTATATATCAATGAAAATTCACTGCACTGCTGTGGGGTTATTTCAGTCCTCAACAAACCACACATTCCTGCCATTGTTATGATTTTAAGTGATTCGAAGTCCGTATTGCTTTATTTTAAGTCTTTTTTTTTTAACATCTTTATTGGAGTATAATTGCTTTACAATGGTGTGTTAGTTTCTGCTTTATAAAAAAGTGAATCAGTTATACATATACATATGTTCCCATATCTATTCCCAAGTCTTTTCTTTTGGAAGTGGTGACCAATCTTCCTCATGTACTTAGCATATTTTCTCCTTGAATCCCTTGGACAATGGGTACTTTAACAGTGGCATCTTTTTTGCAATAATTCTTAGTGTTAGCTTCTGCTTTTGAATATGCCAGTAGCAAAGCATGAATACAATACTAAAACTTCAGGGAAGCATGTTAATTAACTACCTTAAGAATATGGAAGAGAATTTATGATTATTTATTCCTTTCTGATCAAGTCCTGAAATCAGAAAAAGCCTCACTAGCTTTTTCACAGCTCCCTTATGAAAATACTTGGCCATTCACCTTCGCTGAGGTTCTACCTTATGCCAGGCACAGTGTTAGGCCTCTCATGCATACTGCAACCCTTAGAACTAGAAATAACTGCAAATTAGGAATTATTATGTCCATTTTACTTATGTGAAAACTGATTGGAATTTTAAAAGATCTTACATGAAAAAAGTATTCGATTTGGAAAAGTATTTGATCTCTGCAATGTACTAAAATTACTGATAGAATCCACTAAGCAAAACATTTCTGTCCCATGCTTGAAGAAGAATTTTTAAAAAAATTGCAGAGTATATTGTACATAAAATTAAAATGTATATATTTAGTGTAAAGAATGATAAAACGGACACATTTGTACTTGCTACTCCCTTAAGAAAAAGAACCTACCATCCTGACGTGCCGGTCCTGAGCTTGTTGACCCTCAGATTCATAGCTCTGTATCATAGGAGGAATGGCCCTTTCAGGTTGCTTTACCCTAGTTCCCTTTCACTTGTGTTAGGTCAGTGCGAACCATGGCAGGAGATTGGAAGGCAGAAGGAAGGGAGAAGCCAGGGTATATCCTCCCTCTCACCCGCCCAGTCTTGGGTAGCTTCCCTGGCAGTGACTGTGTATTCTCCATGGCTCTTGGTCAGGCCCAAGTGGTTCCATTCTGGGCTCTGGTAATACTACCTCTCCTTTTTTTCTCTTCAGCCCAGAGATGATAATGGTCCCTGCTTTTGATAGTTCCTGGCCTACTTCACTCTCTTTTACTTGCTTTCTCAGCTCTTGCATTACCCATGTCAGTAATTTTTTGATTAAATTTTCTGTAATGCAAATACTAGAAGTGATGTCAGTTTTTAGTTTCTGATTAATGGACCTTAAAAGCCCTGTGTGTTCCTCCTTGATCATACCTCTCCCCAAACCCTAGTAGTAACCACTATTCTGATTTTTAATTTTAGCATTCTCTTGATTTTCTTTATTGGTTACCACTTATGTACCACTTATGTATCCTTAAACACTATATTTTTTACTTTAGTCAGTTTTGCCCTTTATATAAATGGAATCACACAGTGTGTTCTCTTATATGACTTGCTTTTTTTCAACAGTATGTTTCTGAGATTCATGAATATTATACATGCAGAAGTTCATTAATTTTCCCTAAAGCATAGTATTCTACTGTATGAAATACCATAACTTATCCATTCTATGTGATGCACTTTTGTCTGTTTCCAGTTTTTACTCTTATGAACATGTTACTATGAACATTTTGATATGTGTTTCTTGGTACATATGTGCAAGAGTTTCTCTACTACTTATGCCTACGAGTGGAACTTCAGGACTGTAGATCACATAAATGTTCAGGTTCACATGATAATTCAAAACTGTTTCCCAGTCATTCCAAATCCTAGTGAGTACTTGGTTTTATTGAGTATCAAAGATTCAAATGAAGACAAAAATCTACATAACATATCGATATAAGCTATTTTATATACCTTTTTACAGTGAGATATTCTTGTGTTGACACTTTTTGCCTGTTGTGTAAGCAAATATAAACATTTCTATAGTGTCTATATATGAAACTCTTATTTATTTATAGATAAGAAGATTCCCATAGATGATTACTTTTCATTTTATAAAGGTTAGGTAATTTGTTAAAGGTGGCTAGTTAGAGGATAAGTAGATGTAAATATGTGACTCTCTGAATCTCATGTTTGACTGAAGTCTCAAGATGAAGAGGGAGAAACAATGAGGGAAAAAGTATTTCAAAGTGAGGTTCTAGACCGCTTACTCATAGCTTGTTGAGGAGATGTCCCAAACAGGCTTTATAACTTTTAGCCCAATACTCTCTTGAGGGAATCAAGTGTTGAGATGGAAGAGATTAAGAGAAATATTTCCTTGGAGAAATTTGTTGCATTCTGGTAGTGTCCATAGGAGAAGGGAATAAAGTCCTTTTCTCTCACCTTGCGCTGACGCTGAGAGACTTCAGTGGAATGTCTTGGAGAGCTCGACTTGGGTCGCCAGAATCTTTAGGCACAGAGGATGGTGCTAGGTCCATTCCTAAAGAATTGTAAAGGCAGAAGCTGTGGCTGGGTTGTTACTCTGATGGAATGTTGAAGAAACGTGCTGCACCGAAAGTCACCTGCACTCCAAGTGTTTGAAAATTAGAGGATCTATGGACTGAAAGTGCGCTTGAGAGATAGCTTTTTGCTAGAAGGTTTGACTGGAAGGAATGTGGGACCTGGATAGAGAGCCCGAGCAGGGTGAATTGCTAGTGGTAGAGAGCAGCAATTAAGCAACACAACAAAGAGAGTCATTGCCATGTCAGGTGAGCAACATTTGGATGTTCCCAGGGTGTGTGGATATGGAGTGGGTGGCGTTTGCCAATGGCTCTACAAAAGATGTCCACAAAAGAAAGATTCATCTTTGAACATACACCAAGACGAGAGAGCACCAATCCCAGATCTCCGAAGCACCAGTAAACCAGTAAATTAGACTTCCCTGCTCTTTTTCTGTCTCTCCTTCTTCCTCTTCCAAATTCTAACAGGAGCTGAATGATGGATGGCGGGAAAAAGAAGAGGAGCACAAGATGGAGAAATAGAGAAAGCCAATCATGCTGTCTTACCGTGAGGTTCAGCATAAAGAATGCCAGTGCTGAGCCAGAGGACAGCTTCAAATTTAAATAAATATCTGAGTTTTTTTATTACATGTAGTGAACAACTTAATTAGCTGAATGAAAATGTTTTGTGAATAAGAGTGACAGGATAACTTTTGAGAGTGATGTGAAAAACCATAGGGAAAAGAAACAGGTTTTTGTTTTTTTTTAAAACACATTTATTGGAGTATAATTGCTTGACAATGGTGTGTTAGTTTCTGCTTTATAACAAAGTGAATCAGTTACACATATAGATATGTTCCCATAACTCTTCCCACTTGCGTCTCTCTCCCTCCCACCCTCCCTATCCCACCCATCCAGGTGGTCACAAAGCACCGAGCTGATCTCCCTGTGCTATGCAGCTGCTTCCTGCTAGCTATCTACCTTACGTTTGGTAGTGTATATATGTCCATGCCTCTCTCACTTTGTCACAGCTTACCCTTCCCCCTCCCCATATCCTCAAGTCCATTCTCTAGTAGGTCTGTGTCTTTATTCCCGTCTTACCCCTAGGTTCTTCATGACATTTTTTTTCTTAGATTCCATATATATGTGTTAGCATATGGTATTTGTCTTTCTCTTTCTGACTTACTTCACTCTGTATGACAGACTCTAGGCCCATCCACCTCACTACAAATAACTCAATTTCGTTTCTTTTTATGGCTGAGTAATATTCCATTGTATATATGCGCCACATCTTCTTTATCCATTCATCCGATGATGGACACTTAGGTTGTTTCCATCTCCTGGCTATTGTAAATAGAGCTGCAATGAACATTTTGGTGCATGACTCTTTTTGAATTATGGTTTTCTCAGGGTACATGCCCAGTAGTGGGATTGCTGGGTCATATGGTAGTTCTATTTGTAGTTTTTTAAGGAACCTCCATACTGTTCTCCATAGTGGCTGTACCAATTCACATACCCACCAGCAGTGCAAGAGTGTTCCCTTTTCTCCACACCCTCTCCAGCATTTATTGTTTCTAGATTTTTTGATGATGGCCATTCTGACTGGTGTGAGATGATATCTCATTGTAGTTTTGATTTGCGTTTCTCTAATGATTAATGATGTTGAGCATTCTTTCATGTGTTTGTTGGCAGTCTGTATATCTTCTTTGGAGAAATGTCTATATAGGTCTTCTGCCCATTTTTGGATTGGGTGGTTTGTGTTTTTGTTATTGAGTTGCATGAGCTGCTTCTAAATTTTGGAGATTAATCCTTTGTCAATTGCTTCATTTGCAAATATTTTCTCCCATTTTGACGGTCCTCTTTTGGTCTTGTTTATGGTTTCCTTTGCTGTGCAAAAGCTTTGAAGTTTCATTAGGTCCCATTTGTTTATTTTTGTTTTTATTTCCATTTCTCTAGGTGGGTCAAAAAGGATCTTGCTGTGATTTATGTCATAGAGTGTTCTGCCTATGTTTTCCTCTAAGAGTTTGATAGTTTCTGACCTTACATTTAGGTCTTTAATCCATTTTGAGCTTATTTTTGTGTACGGTGTTAGGGAGCATTCTAATCTCATACCTTTACATGTACATGTCCAGTTTTCCCAGCACCACTTATTGAAGAGACTGTTCTTTCTCCACTGTACATTCCTGCCTCCTTTATCAAAGATAAGTTGACCATATGTGCGTGGGTTTATCTCTGGTCTTCCTATCCTGTTCCATTGATCTATCTTTGTTTTTGTGCCAGTACCATACTGTTTTGATTACTGTAGCTCTGTAGTATAGTCTGAAGTCAGGGAGCCTGATTCCTCCAGCTCCGTTTTTTGTTCTCAAGATTGCTTTGACTATTCAGGGTCTTTTGTGTTTCCATACAAATTGTGAAATTTTTTGTTCTAGTTCTGTGAAAAATGCCAGTGGTAGTTTGATAGGGATTGCATTGAATCTGTAGATTGCTTTGGGTAGTAGAGTCATTTTCACAATGTTGATTCTTCCAATCCAAGAACATGATCTATCTCTCCATCTATTTGTATCATCTTTAATTTCTTTCATCAGTGTCTTATAATTTTCTGCATACAGGTCTTTTGTCTCCTTAGGTAGGTCTATTCCTCAATATTTTATTCTTTTTGTTGCAATGGTAAATGGGAGAGTTTTCTTGATTTCAGTTTCATATGTTTCATCATTAGTGTATAGGAATGCCAGAGATTTCTGTGCATAATTTTGTATCCTGCTACTTTACCAAATTCATTGATTAGCTCTAGTAGTTTTCTGGTAGCATCTTTAGGATTCTCTATGTATAGTATCATGTCATCTGCAAACAGTGACAGCTTTACTTCTTTACCGATTTGCATTCCTTTTATTTCCTTTTCTTCTCTGATTGCTGTGGCTAAAACTTCCAAAACTATGTTGAGTAAGAGTGGTGAGAGTGGGCAACCTTGTCTTGTTCCTGATCTTAGTGGAAATGCTTTCAGTTTTTCACCATTGAGGACCATGTTGGCTGTGGGTTTGTCATATATGTCCTTTATGATGTTGAGGAAATTTCCCTCTATGCCTACTTTCTGCAGGGTTTTTATCATAAATGGGTGTTGAATTTTGTCGAAAGCTTTCTCTGCATCTATTGACATGATCATATGGCTTTTCTCTTTCAATTTGTTAATATGGTTTATCACGTTGATTGATTTGCGTATATTGAAGTATCCTTGCATTCCTGGAATAAACCCCACTTGATCATGGTGTATGATCCTTTTAATGTGCTGTTGGATTCTGTTTGCTAGTATTTTGTTGAGGATTTTTGCATCTATGTTCATCAGTGATATAGGCCTATAGTTTTCTTTCTTTGTGACATCGTTGTCTGGTTTTGGTATCAGGGTGATGGTGGCCTAGTAGAATGAGTTTGGGACTGTTCCTCCCTCTGCTATATTTTGGAAGAGTTTGAGAAGGATAGGTGTTATCTCTTCTCTAAATGTTTGATAGAATTCGCCTTTGAAGCCATCTGGTCCTGGGCTTTTGTTTGTTGGAAGATTTTTAATCACAGTTTCAATTTCAGTGCTTGTGATTGGTCTGTTCATATTTTCTATTTCTTCCTGATGCAGTCTTGGCAGGTTGTGCATTTCTAAGAATTTGTCCGTTTCTTCCAGGTTGTCCATTTTATTGGCATAGAGTTGCTTGTAGTAATCTCTCATGATGTTTTGTATTTCTGCAGTGTCAGTTGTTACTTCTCCTTTTTCATTTCTAATTCTATTGATTTGAATCTTCTCCCTTTTTTTCCTGATGAGTCTGTCTAATGGTTTATCAATTTTGTTTATCTTCTCAAAGGACCAGCTTTTAGTTTTATTGATCTTTGCTACCGTTTCCTTCATTTCTTTTTCATTTATTTCTGATCTGATCTTTATGACTTCTTTCCTTCTACTAACTTTGGGGTTTTTTTGTTCTTCTTTCTCTAGTCCCTTTAGGTGTAAGGTTAGGTTTTTTATTTGAGATGTTTCCTGTTTCTTAAGGTGGGCTTGTATTGCTAAAACCTTCCCTCTTAGAACTGCTTTTGCCGATTCCCATAGGTTTTGGGTCGTTGTGTCTCCATTGTCATTTGTTTCTAGGTATTTTTTGATTTCCTCTTTGATTTCTTCAGTGATAACTTCGTTATTGAGTAGTGTATTCTTTAGCCTCCATGTGTTTGTATTTTTTACAGATCTTTTCCTGTAATTGATATCTGGTCTCATAGCATCGTGGTCGGAAAGATACTTGATACAATTTCAATTTTCTTAAATTTGCCAGGGCTTGATTTGTGACCCAAGATATGATCTATCCTGGAAAATGTTCCAGGTGCACTTGAGAAAAATGTGTATTCTGTTGTTTTTGGATGGAATGTCCTATAAATATCAATTAAGTCCATCTTGTTTGATGTATCATTTAAAGCTTGTGTTTCCTTATTTATTTTCATTTTGGATGATCTGTCCATTGGTGAAAGTGGGGTGTTAATGTCCCCTACTATGAATGTGTTACTGTCGATTTCCCCTTTTATGGCTGTTAGTATTTGCCTTATGTACTGAGGTGTTCCTATGTTGTGTGCATAATTATTTACAATTGTTATACCTTCTTCTTGGACCAATCCCTTGATCATTATGTAGTGTCCTTTTTGTCTCTTGTAATAGTCTTTATTTTAAAGTCTATTTTGCCTGATATGAGAATTGCTACTCCAGCTTTCTTTTAGTTTCCATTTGCATGGAATATCTTTTTCCATCCCCTTACTTTCAGTCTGTATGTGTCTCTAGGTCTGAAGTGGGTCTCTTGTAGACACTATATATATGGTTCTTGTTTTTGTATCCATTCAGCCAGTCTGTGTCTTTTGTTGGGAGCACTTAATCCATTTACATTTAAGGTAATTATCGATATGTATGTTCCTATTCCCATTTTCTTAATTGTTTTGGGTTTGTTATTGCAGATCTTTTCCTTCTCTTGTGTTTCTTGCCTAGAGAAGTTCCTTTAGCATTTGTTGTAACACTGGTTTGGTGGTGCTGAACTCTGTCAGCTTTTGCTTGTCTGTAAAAGTTTTAATTTCTCCATCAAATCTGAATGAGATCCTTGCTGGGTAGAGTAATCTTGGTTTTAGGTTTTTCTCCTTCATCACTTAAATATGTCCTGCCACTCCCTTCTGGCTTGCAGAATTTCTGCTGAAAGATCAGCTGTTAACCTTATGGGGATGCCCTTGTGTGTTATTTGTTGTTTTTCCCTTGCTGCTTTTAATATGTTTTCTTTGTATGTAATTTTTGACAGTTTGATTAATATGTGTCTTGGCGTGTTTCTCCTTGGATTTATACTGTATGGGACTCTCTGTGCTTCCTGGAGTTGATTAACTATTTCCTTTCCCATATTAGGGAAGTTTTCAACTATAATCTCTTCAAATATTTTCTCAGTCCCTTTCTTTTCCTCTTCCTCTTCTGGAACCCCTATAATTCGAATATTGGTGCATTTAATGTTGTCCCAGAGGTCTCTGAGACTGTCCTCAGTTCTTTTGATTCTTTTTTCTTTATTCTGCTCTGCAGTAGTTATTTCCACTATTTTATGTTCCAGGTCACTTATCCATTCTTCTGCCTCAGTTATTCTGCTATTGATCCCATCTAGAGTATTTTTAATTTCATTTATTGTGTTGTTCATCATTGCTTGTTTCATCTTTAGTTCTTCTAGGTCCTTGTTAAATGTTTCTTGCATCTTCCCTATTGTATGTCCAAGATTTTGGATCATCTTTACTATCATTATTCTGAATTATTTTTCAAGTAGACTGCCTATTTCCTGTTCATTTTTTAGGTCTGGTGGGTTTTTATCTTGCTCCTTCATCTGCTGTGTGTTTTCCTGTCTTTTCATTTTGCTTATCTTACTGTGTTTGGGGTCTCCTTTATGCAGGCTGCAGGTTCATAGTTCCCATTGTTTTTGGTGTCTGTCGCCAGTGGCTAAAGGTGGTTCAGTGGGTTGTGTAGGCTTCCTGGTGGAGGGGACTAATGCCTGTGTTCTGGTGGATGAGGCTGGATCTTGTCTTTCTGGTGGGCAGGTCCACGTCTGGTGGTGTGTTTTGGGGTGTCTGTGGATTTATTATGATTTTAGGCAGCCTCTCTGCTAATGGGTGGGGTTGTTTTCCTGTCTTGCTAGTTGTTTGGAATAGGGTGTCCAGCAATGTAGCTTGCTGGTCGTTGAGTGAAGCTGGGTGCTGGTGTTGAGATGGAGATCTCTGGGAGATTTTCGCCGTTTGATATTATGTGGTTCTGGGAGGTCTCTTGTGGACCAGTGTCCCGAAGTTGGCTCTCCCACCTCAGAGGCACAGCACTGACTCCTGGCTGCAGCACCAAGAGCTTTCATCCAGATGACTCAGAATAAAAGGGAGAAAAAGTAAAAAGAAAGAAAGAAAGAAAAAAGAAAGAAAGAAAGAAAGAAGATAAAATAAAATAAAGTAAGATAAAATAAAATAAAGTTATTAAAATAAAAAATAATTATTAAGAAAAAAAATTTTTTTAAAGAACAAAAAAAGCGGAAGGATAGAATCCTAGGACAAATGGTGAAAGCAAAGCTATGCAGACAAAATCTCACACAGAAGCATACACATACACACTCACAAAAAGAGGAAAAGGGGGAAAAAATAATAAATCTTGCTCTCAAAGTCCACCTCCTCAATTTGGGATGATTCGTTGTCTATTCATGTATTCCACAGATGCAGGGTACATCAAGTTGATTGTGGAGCTTTAATCCACCGCTTCTGAGGCTGCTGGGAGAGACTTGCCTTTCTCTTCTTTGTTCTCACAGCTCCTAGGGGCTCAATTTTGGATTTGGCCCTGCCTCTGCATGTAGGTCGCCAGAAGGCGTCTGTTCTTCGCTTAGACAGCACGGGGTTAAAGGAGCCGCTGATTCGGGGCCTACGGCTCACTCAGGCTGGGGGGAGGGAGGGGTGCAGTTGCGGGGCAAGCCTGCGGTGGCAGAGGCCGGCGCAACGTTTCACCAGCCTGAGGCGCGCCGTGTGTTCTCCCGGGGAAGTTGTCTCTGGATCCCGGGACCCTGGCAGTGGCGGGCTGCACAGGCTCCCCAGAAGGGAGGTGTAGATGGTGACCTGTGCTTGCACACAGGCTTCTTCGTGGCAGCAGCAGCAGCCTTAGCGTCTCATGCCCGTCTCTGGGGTCCGCGCTGATAGCTGCAGCTCGCTCCCGTTTCTGGAGCTCCTTTAAGCAGCGCTCTTAATCCCCTCTCCTCGCACACCAGGAAACAAAGAGGGAAGAAAAAGTCTCTTCCCTCTTCGGCAGGTCCAGAGTTTTCCCCGGACTCCCTCCCGGCTAACCGTGGTGCACTAACCCGCTGCAGGCTGTGTTCACGCCACCAACCCCAGTCCTCTCCCTGCGCTCCAACCGAAGCCTAAGCCTCAGCCCCCAGCCCCGCCCGTCCCGGCAGGTGAGCAGACAAGCCTCTCGGGCTGGTGAGTGCCGGTGGGCACCGATTCTCTGTGCGGGAATCTCTCCGCTTTGCCTTCCGCACCCCTGTTGCTGTGCTCTCCTCCGTGGCTCCGAAGCTTCCCCCCTCCGCCACCCGCAGTCTCTGCCCACGAAGGGGCTTCCTAGTGTGTGGAAGCCTTTCCTCCTTCACGGCTCCCTCCCACTGGTGCAGGTCCCGTCCCTATTCTTTTGTCTCTGTTTATTCTTTTTTCTCTTGCCCTACCCAGGTACGTGGGGAGTTTCTTGCCTTTGGGTAAGTCTGAGGTCTTCTGCCAGCGTTCAGTAGGTGTTCTGTAGGAGTTTTTCCACGTGTAGATGTATTTCTGGTGTATCTGTGGGGAGGAAGGTGATCTCTGCGTCTTACTCTTCCGCCATCTTCCCCCTCTCCTTCTGGTCTCTTTTTTGAGCGCACTAATCCTATTCAAAGAAGCAGTTTGAATATAAAGTTACCTCTTCTCTATCTGAAACTCCCACTAAAAGTTCAGTAAATATATATACATATATATGTGTATATATACACATATATGTCTTTTAAGGCATAAACCCACTGGGACAAAGGAAATTTGAGAGGAGGCAATTATAGCAGACCCAGCAGTAAAAGTTTTGGAGGCTGGAAACCAGCAGGACGACTGGTAACAGGTAAAGCAGAACTAAGAAAACTGAATCCTCCTCAGTGGGAGGGCAGACAGTCAATTCAATTTAATTAAAGAATTACTAAAAGGCTCAGGATTTGGCTAGCACTAGGGACCTGTAGAAGTGGAGGTGAAGATGGGTGAAGTAGAATCACTGAATTTCTGTTTAAAAACCATTAGAATATCCAGATTCCCTCCAGATTGTTTCATGCCCTTCCTTTGTTCCTCCATAGCCCTTATATTTCCTTTTATATTTCCAAATAATGTACTTTATATTCTCTTTTCTGAATTCTCCCTTTAGATAGTATCTTTTTACTTCCCTACATATTTTTCTATCCCTGGTAGTTTTACTGTCATTTTGGATGATTGATATATCATGTTTACATTATTTTGACTATGTAAATGGTATTTACTGCTAAGCCATATATGATACTTATTTTTCTTGAAAACATTTTTGTTTTTCATAGAATTAATAAAGGCCTTTCCTTTTAAAATTTGATTGTTTTTATATGCCTATATCCAGAAGAATAAAATGATGTTCAGTAAAATACAGGATGTTCAGTAAAATAAGAACATCTACTTTCACAGGACTAAGGCTTTGAGGAAAAACTGAATTTGACGATAGAGCAAGAGAGTTCAGAATTGGAATTACCAGGCAAGTCATATTGATTAAGGAAGCTGGATGTCACTTCAGTTCAATTAATCTAATATACTGTATTTTCAGCTCTGTGTTAGGACCTTAGAACACAAACATACTCATTTTCAATATGGTCCATGCCTCACCTGTCACATTCTAGTGTTGTCAGAGGGACAAATAATAAAAAATTTTATCACAATGTATTTGAAGAAGGGTAGAGTGGTAGGAGTGATGGTAAATCAGGAAAAACTTCTCAGTGTCATCAGGCTTGATGATCCTTATGGGACAGATAGGAATTAGTTAGATGGAGATAAAGGAGAGTGAAGTTTCAGACAAAGAGTAAATATTTATAGAATTGCTAGGTATATATTTTAGAGGAAATATTTTTCAGTGCTATTGAGGATAAATCCAGAGGGAGTTAGATTAGTGTGGAGTTAATGCAGTAGTCTAGGCAGAAAATGTTGAGGGATTAAACTAATACACTGCCCAGAAAGCAAGGAACTGACTTGAGAACTAGTATAATATTTGAATTAATAGGACAGTGTTACTACCTGGACATTGAGGGATGCAGTAGACTCTTGGGTAGCATAGATGCTTTTGTTTGGGGTTACTAGATGGACAACCAAGCCATTCACTGAGATATCCACACATGAAGAAGATAGATTTGGGTGGAAGCCAATGACTTTTAGTTCTACTGAGTGTATGTTATTTGTGGAAGATATATCTGAAGAGAATGATGAGGTAAGAAAACATTTTGAGTTGTAAATGATGTTTTAATTTCTTCTCTTGGAATTAGTTGGTCTTCCCCTACCCCAGGCAGTTAGGGTATTCCATCTGCACTGCCACAGGAGAAGAGATGATCAATATAAAGCAGATCAAAAGAATTAATTCTTGGGCTTGATTTCCATAACCCTAGGCCTTACCATAGAGAAAAGATTTAAAAAAATAAAAGCTCATCCTGAAAAAAGATTAAAATATTTATTTTCTGCAAATTTCCTCTCCTCTCTAGACTAAAGATGAATTTTATGGGCTCCAGAAAGGGACCTCCTTTAATCAACTCGAGTCTGGAGATTTGGCAAATTACAGTGTTCCCTCACAACAAGCAAGGGCAAGAGCAATAGAAATCTTCTCCTTGTATGTCTATGTAGACTAGCCAGAGAAGGCACCACAGATTTTCCCACAGCTCTGAGTGGTTTGGGATCAAGAGAGTATTTTCCATGCACCCTAGAATGGCTGGTACATGGCTGAAAGTGAGCTGAAATTAAGTCAAAGGAGTGGAGGTTGCAGCACTGATTTTTGTGGATTGCTGAGCAAAATAAAAACTAGGGGCAGAGACATCTCAGCAAGTGACATTGTAGGTATGTAAACAGATTATCTTCAAACCCTTCTGTGTCCCCAGAATTTAAAACAAGACAAGGGAGAAAGCAGATTGCTCCTTTAACTGATTGAAATTGTTTTTATTATCAGGTGAAATTAATTCTCAAAATAGAAGTTCAATTATTGAAAAATAATTGAGTTCAATTATTGACAAATAATTGAGTTCAATATTGAAAAATAAAGAAAATTCATTTATTGGATGTGGTGGCTTTGCAGACTAGAATTCATACCTGCTATATACAGTAGACAATTGGATATGCTCACCCGGGATGCAGTTGATAAAACTCATCTGGAGTTGTTGACTTGGAAGTCATTAATGTATCTGTGGTAGTCGAAAGCCTAGCAAGAATCAGATTACTTTGGTAACGTGGAGCAAGAGATTAAAAGGTTAATGGCAAAAATATCTGAAAAACACGAAGATTCAAACAGGTGGAAGAAGATGGTCCCCTAAAGAATATTGAGGAAGCATTTATTGAGGTCTCCTTTTAAAGGAATAGCATAGGCCTGAAGGTCTGATGTTGCTGACCTTGCATTTCAGTTCAAAAGGGCTACCGCCTAATGTGTCTAGGTTTCATGAGGAATATTACATATTGCTAAAATAAAATGTCTTTCTTGCCTTTCATTGTTTACATAATTAAGCTAAATGACTCCTGCAGTTCTCTGTTTTATATTAACTTTGACTTCAGGTAGAGAGGGGAATTTGAACGTTGGTACACATGAACATTTCAATGAGTTTTTGTTTTTAAAAAAACCAGGGTTTACCACCCCACCCCCAACCCACCGCCAAAACAAGGAACAAACACACAAAAAATAGCCTTCAAATAATGTGCATTAGATTATAGGCAGCTATGGTTCATCATACACAGCTGTATTAGAGAGTAGCCTAAAAAATTAGAGCTTAGTATCTTGATAATTTTTGAGTCTTTGTTAAAGTTTCAATTGTCTTAAAGTAACCTATAGTAATAAATTTCCTCTGGTGTGCATGCTAGTATTCTTGAGTACTTTAGAGATATAGACCCTTATTTAGGATGAAGCTGAAGAGGCTGCCAACACTTCATGTGTCAGCCTTGGTAAAAACTGATGTTCATGTGTTTCTGTCAGTGGGATGGATTTCAGCTGCCATTGTGAATATAAAAAGCTCACTATCCCATTACTAATTCCCGTGAGTTATTTAGTCCTGTCTTTCTTTTTCTAAAGGTTAAACTCTTATCTTTCTGCTAAAAAGTTAGATAATTAACATTCTTACTTACAAGGCTTCCATAACATCTGTAGATTATGCACCATTAATCAAGTTCCTCTGCAGGCATGATTGACTTTTGCAGAGAAACTTGGGGAATAAATCCTTTCTCTTTAGTAATAACTTTGTTGTTATTATGCTTAAAAAAGTCTCTTTCTGAGAAAGTCAATTTAGAGTAACAGTCTCTAGCTACTTAAAATGGGTATTATAAAACTATATAAGAGAAATAAGAGCAAATGATGTATTTTAGAATCTTTGAACCCTGACATTTCTTTGCATTAAAAACTTTAGAATTTATGATTTCCAAAGCCTTGCATATTTATAAAATCATTTGTATTGACATTTAACTTCTCCATTTTCAAATGATAGAAGCAAAAATTAAGGATATATACTTTTTTAGCATTTTAACTTGAATTTAGAATTCACTTATATGAAAAAGACACATATAAAAAATCAGATTTTTAACATTGTAGAATTTCTGTGCCTGAATTATTTTGTCAAGAACACCTGCACAAGGCAAGTGCTGGACATTTATAGAAAATATGTCCTAGAAATGATTTGTTCATGGAAAAAATCTGTTTTATATCTGTGATGTTTCCTTGACATTTTCCTTCTGCTACAGATTTCTTATAATGCCTCCTTGATCTTTCTGAGGAGATAGATTGTGGAAACTTTTTGGAAGCTGTAGAGATCTATTAAACATCGAAATAAAATCTCTTCTTTTCCATCATAAGACCTTATTTTCATTCGCTTCCTTTTGTTCCCTTCTCCTTTCTTTTTTCTTTCCCTGAGTGATAGAAAGTACCAAAGCGCTTAAAAAAAAGCAAGTATTAACATAAGATTCTTTTTTTTTGGTTGGACAACAAAAAACACACATGAATTGGGTCAATAAAACGAAATATCAGTGTTCAATGCCAAGTATATTAATAAAATATCTTGGCCTAAATGGCTCTTTTTCTAAATTTTGAATATAAGAATGACTTTCACAGAAAAAAAAAATTGACAAACTTGACATAGAAGCATATAGTTTTTTAATCTCAGTAGTAGTCACAGAGATAGTTTTTTTAGGCAGAGGATCCAGAGTGTTGGAAGAGAGGAGTCATAATAAAAAGAAAACAGGGTAGTGCCAATAGATTTGAATTAGGTGTTCTGATACATTATAGAGTCTAGGTATCTTCTAAAAATCATCAATTAATCAAGATCTTTGTATAAGACTAAGGTCTTGAAAAGGTGATACATAGAATAATTAGTCATCAAGTAACTTGTCTCTATTTATAAAAAAAATTGCTTATGAAAATCATTACATTAGTGTTCACTTAAAGTTTAATCTCTAACCATTTAAAAATCTTCATAAATTAGTTTGCATTAACCTCTATTTCTTCTTCTCTTTCTGGTGACCTTCTATTCATCCTTAAAGAGGCAAAGAAAATGTCTTCTCTGTGAAGGTCTTGGAACCCCTTTATTCAGAAACAATCCTTTTCCTTGCTATGAACCTATGTAATTTGGAGCATAGCTTAAACACTTTGCATCTTACTTTCTTTATGTGTTTTGTTTCTCTATGTTAAATGTGGTATAGGCAAAGGCCAGGGCTATATTTCAGCCATCATATTCCCCGAACTGAGCTCAGTGCCTGACATGAGCAATCATACTTTAAAAACATATGTAAAAGTATAGAAATTTATATTCTCAGCGTTAGAAAAAAGAAGAGGCACAGTTAATATCTTGAGATTAGGAAATGCTAAACATAATGATGTCAGAACAAGCATTGAGGCTATCAGGTACCAATTTGTACCCAAATCTAATGACTGAGCACCTTTAAAGGTGCATTGTATCAAGAGTTCCGCAGATATAGACACAAGTAATTCTACTCACATGTTGTTCTCATAACTTTGAATTTTAAATGTATATGTTCCTTTTATTCTTAAGTAAATTGAGAGCAAAGTTGACCAGAGAGGTGGAAATTGTACTTCTATGGAGATTTTTAGTGTAAGCACACACAACTTCTTAGTTCTAGTCTCTCTCTCTCACTATGTATATATTCTTGTTTGGACAATAATTTTTTCTGGCATATTTTTTCACTACTATATCCCCAATAGTTAGAACGATGGCTGACACACTGTTTATTGAGTAGGAACTCAGTAAATATTTGTGGATGGCTACACATTTCTGTATTACCAAGGTAGATCATACATGGAAACAGAAGACATGGTCCTTGTTTAGCAGCTGGTGATACCTAGGTGACTAGATCACTTCTAATACACATTAGTCAGTTTCACTAAACACCATTTCTGCTAAAATTAGAAATATTTTCATTCTGTTCTCAGTGTAGTATTTAATAAAGATAAACTAATCACAAAACCCTGTGAGTAAAGCTGTGTTGGTCTCTATCCCCAAAGTTCAGAGGACAAATTGATATGAACATTAGCCTATTTCCTCTAATAAATCAGTTTGAACATTGATTGTAATATAATGAAACATATTTTGTAAAAGTCGTAATTATAAATATTGTCAACAAATAAGAAATAAAGTGTTTAATGAGGTGCCTGTAGAGCTTCCATGGCGAAAAGAATGCTTAGCTTTTTTTTTTTTTTTTTTTTTTTCTGTACGCGGGCCTCTCACTGCTGCGGCCTCTCCCGTTGCGGAGCACAGGCTCCGGACGCGCAGGCTCAGCGGCCATGGCTCACGGGCCCAGCCGCTCCGCAGCATGTGGGATCTTCGCGGACCTGAGCACGAACCTGTGTCCCCTGCCTCGGCAGGCGGATTCTCAACCACTGCACCACCAGGGAAGCCCAAGAATGCATAGCTTTAAGAGCAATATATAAGATTTATGGATCTCCAATAATCTTAACATTTTAGAGTTGAAAATTTTAGAGTTTTATTTGTTCGAAAACTGTCTCTTCTCCTACATGGAGGGCAAGCGGAGATCAAAGGAAAAAGGCACACTACTCCAGATTGGTAGGTGGCAGTTTTAATAAGCAGGGGATCCTACAAGACTTGTTTTGGGGGGCCACAAGATAAGATGATTTCTGCACCCACCCACCAGAATCTTAAGAGTTTACGTAAAGCTTTAACTGAGTGTAGTCACATACACAGTCAAGATGGTCTCAATAACACCTTACTCTCTCAAGGCTATGTCCTTGGAATAGCTCCCACTGTGGGAACGGTAGGTAGAGTGTACATTCCAAGAACAGGGGATGAGGTAGAGAAACTTATTGCCTGAGTTCAGCTCATGGGTCAACCAGTGGTCACATCCTCTTGATTACCTCCCCCAAGTTTAGAAAGTTATTATATATTTTTAAATGAAGGAGTGAGATGTAGAGCCTTTAGGACTAAGCAAGGACATATAGGACAGTTCGTCCTTAGAAGAGAATCCATGACTCCTGGCTCCCCATTTAATGCCTGTTTCAGTACACCACTATTGTTCAGTATACCTCATAATTTAATGAAGTCCACATCTATTCAAATGTTAAACTAATTTAACCATTATTACAAGGTAGAATTAAATGTCTTAAGTAACAGTCATCCATGCAAATCAGAGCAGGAAGGCAATGTTTTTCTAAATTGATAAAAAACCACATCCTCTGTATAATTCATATGTTATGAAGAGCTCCATCATGTGAAAAGTTTGAGAACTTCAGTGTAGATAATCCCAGATTTCATGAGCCCTTGGCATTATGATAGGCCAAGATTTTCCTTGAGTTGCCCCAATTTCTCTGGCTCTTCAATTGAACTTTTGTTTGTCCATTAAAAAATAATAATAATAATGGTAATCTGTTTCAAAATCTCTGTTTCTAAAAGCTATTCTGTACCACCTTTCACTGACTGGAAGACTGTGTTTGGGAGACTGATGTGAGCTGGTATCTTCGGATGTTGTAGATAATTCTTTAAAGTACTCAGTGTTTGAAAAATGGTATGTGAATCAATAAATAATTAAAATAATGATGATGACAGAGGAAATTTTTGGGGAAAGTATTTCAAACTGAATCATTGAATTAGTCTTTCAACATTTCAATCAGAAAGGCAAACAATGGAACATATACAAATTAATATCTTGGTCAGGTGGAGAAGTTTAAAAAATCCTTTAATAGAACTGAAAGTGTAGCTATTGATTTTTTAGGAGATAGGATTGTTAAAGGCTGAATTGCTTCTATGATTAAATCACAAGCTTCAGCTCTGACATCAGTGTTCCCTTCAGTCAAAATCACAAAGGATATCTGCAGATCCCTAGAGCTTTTTCTCTGAGTAAACTAGTAAAACATAAATATTTCCCTGAGGGGTTTTGATCCAGTGCTAGATTAGCTGCTTGAAGTTGATCATTTCAGTCTTTCTTAGAGAGATCTATAGAAGCTAGTTACCTACTTGACTTGCCCTTCTGTATCTAAGAATTAAAATGGATAACAGTTGAAACCTCTGCATTTACTTAGTGTACTGCAGGGCAAGATGGAAATGCAGGTTCCTAATGTCCAGCCTTTTATGTTTCTACCTTCTGGGTTAGATATTATTGCTTTTGGTGCTTGAAAATATTATATTCTAGAAAGGGAAGTTAGGTATTTGAGTTCAGAATTCATCACCAACCACCCTTTAATCTCATGAGTAAAATAAACCACCATTAAAAAAATAATCTTATGAAACAAATTATACTTACACCTAATCTAAAACCCCAAAGCAGGTTGCAATAATAAAATGATTGAGTGGGACGAGTGGGGTGGAAGAGTAGGTAATATTTTAATTAAATAAGTTTATTGGATAATATAAACTTGGTTATATACAAACCCAATCATTGCCTTATTTTCTCCAATCATTACCTTCAACCATCTTTCATTGATTATCCTTTTTCTGACCCATAATAACATCTTGGGAGATCCCAAGGTTTTCCCATCATTTTCTGTTATTAAAAAGTGCATTCTAGTTTTGTCCAATTTAAAACTTGAATTTCATCATTGTCTCTCCTCCCAATGCTGGCCAAGGAGCATTGCATTTCCAGGACTTCACCCCTTCACCCTTCAGGCTGAATCTGATTACCCCATTGATAGTGGTGGGAGGAGGTGTTGCAGAAACAGGCAATAACCTTTTAAACTCACTGGTATGTGTCCCTGCTCTGAATATTTATGTACATAACAATGGCCAGATGTGGATGCCCTCCATCTGGCAGGCATCAAATGCTGCTCTTCCAGATACAAGTGTGATTCTTTGGGACCCCTGAGGTGTTCCTTTCCATCTCACAATCCAGAGGTGGGAGATTCACTGGCTCTAATTCCTTTATTCACCTTTCCTTTATTTTCTCCACCTTCAAAAGTTCCATCCCTTTTCTCAGTGTCTCTGCTCTTTGTGGTCAGCCCTTACTGGTTGGGGACAAGGGAGATGACTCAAACCTGGTTACCTTCTCTAATGTCTACTTGACTCATAGAAATCTACTACATTCTCACCACCCCAAATCGTGAAAATGCAGGCTGCTCCATTGTTCCTGTCTCTTCACATTGTCTTTTCTAGGCAATTCTCTTTTCTGCCAGCTCATGTAGGCCCCAGAAGATTAGTGAGCTCATGGCATCCACTGACTTTCATCCAAGAAATGTAATGCCAATCTCCTCTCCTGGAAAGTTACTCCTTACTTGGCTGTTGGGTAGGGTGAACATATATTTGATTGTCCAAACCAGGTCACTTTTGAGAATACAAGAGGTTAGAGTCATAAACCAGGACTTTCCTAGGCAATTCTAGAGATGTATTACCCTATTAATGGGAGAGTAGGGAATATTCTGTCGGTAGGGCTCCCCCTTGTGAGTAAAGTGAGCCACAGTGCTCTCTCCCTAGGACAAAGTCTCAAGACTAAAGCGACTCTCCTCCCTTTCTCCCACTAGCATTTGGTTTATTTGTGGGGAAGGGATAGGGCAGTGGAAGTTATTGGTGTGGGTAACAAAGTAGGTTTGGCTACAATCAAGCTGTCTGGCCCCCAGGTATTTGTGCTTCAGTTTAGAATATTAGGTATTTGATGCCCTTTTGTTCTTAGCTTTCAATGCTTCCTATCAGTTATAGGGCAAGAGGAAAACAACCTGTTCAACTTCAACTTAAATATAGAAATTTAATTGTAAAAATCAGATATGTAAGGAATCATGGTTTTCATATAGGATTAAAGTAACTCATATAACTTATTTTCAACTATGTGGTAAAGGGTGTGATTTTCCAGAAAAAAAATAAAAACACGCTAACACTCCAAAGACTATTGCCTTCTTAATAATTTTCATTCTACAAATATGTCATCTATCTCCTCTATCACTGATTTCTCCCTCTTTACAGGGCAATTCTCCTCAGCCTACATGTATGCTATAATACGTTATCTTTCACTTTAACCAAAAACTCAGTCTGTTTTAATTCCACCTTCTGTGCTTGCGACTATGTAATTTCTCTGTTCCGTTTCATTTCATCATTTCTCAAAATAAATGTTTATATATGTTTTCAAACTTCCTTTTCAATTTTTTTCTCAACTTTCCAAGCTTTCCTCCCTCTTCTATACTCAATTGCTTTTGTTCATAGGTACCAGTGGCTAAATCCAGTGTTCACTTCAATTCCTCATCATTGGCCTCAGCAGAATTCCATAATGTTGGCCTTCCCTTC
Source organism: Pseudorca crassidens (assembly GCF_039906515.1). Taxonomy (NCBI): domain Eukaryota; kingdom Metazoa; phylum Chordata; class Mammalia; order Artiodactyla; family Delphinidae; genus Pseudorca; species Pseudorca crassidens. The sequence goes on along the minus strand of NC_090300.1, from coordinate 114,576,252 downwards.
TCAATACATTCCTCCATTTGTGGTTTGAGACATAAACACTGTTGTCTTTCTTTTTACTTCAACTGTGGCCCATTTCAAACTTCTTTGGGAACTTCCCCTTTTCCAAATCTTCAATCTACAGAGTAAGGCAGGGCTCATTCCTGAGCTCTCTGCTTTCCTTTCATATACTGTTTTATTAGGTGATCCAGTCCTGTAACTTAAGATATAATCTATATATAAGTGATTTTCAAATATATGTTTCTAGCCATGATCCCTCCAGACTTGTACAGTTAATGGTCTTCTCAATTTCTCCACTCTTAACCATTTTATTTAAGACAGAGTTCTTGATCAATTTCCACTTCACTCTATATTCCTCAGATCAAGTAAATGAAATCACAAACATCCAAGCAAAAATCTTAAGAGTTAACCTTGATTCTTCGCCTCCAATATCCTATGTCTAATCTGTCAGCATAGTCCTATAACTTTTATTCCAGAGTTTATAATAAACCTGTCCACATAACTGCTATCTTGAATGCTAGCCCCATAGTCCAGATACTACAGGCTATCTTCAGATGGATTATATACTGATATTGCTAATCATATTAATAGGATCAGAGTCATTTTCAGAAGTAAAAAGTTCTAAGCAATTCATTTTCTCTGATATCACAATATGGATAATTTGTGGCTCTTTAGGATGACTTTTATTTTAACTTCTTATTTTCCACAAATTTCCAAAACATATTTCTTCTTTACTCTAGGGAGGGAAGAAAACAAAGCCTGTATGCAAAATTCCAAAACTCCCCAGACCCAGGTTTGAGACTTGAAATCCTTTAAAAATAGTTTACTCTCATTTAGGCTTCATTATATTAGTCATACTTTATCTTATTTATACTATTAAAAGTCTCTTGAAGGCTAAGGATATTATGTGCTTACTTAGTACTTTTATTAAAATAATTATACATTTTTACTTTCACTCTGACTGAAGTGGAGAGGAGTGGGTTAGGGGATAAGTTTTCTAAAACACAATATATACAAGATGTGAGCCAAAGGTGAATATGTATAGTGGACATTGTGGTTCTTCCCCCATATCCATTCTTCTGTCTGTGGGTAATTCCCCATACAACTTCTGAGAAGCCTAAGTGTTTTGGAGGAAATTGGCTTTATCTCTGGATCTGGGGTTAGGTCATATGGCTCACTCCTAAGCTCGTTAGAATAAACCCATCCCTTAGCCACAGATTCATGAGTAGGTATGTGATTCAATTTGAGCTAAAAAGACATGAGAAAAGATTTTTGAGAGACTTCTGGGACATGAACTATGTCTTCTGAGAGAACTTCCAAAAGTAACTCTGTTTCTATGGGAAGCAAGTAGTCCTGAGAGTTGATAGTGGCTATCTTTTGTTGGGTAAGTCAGCCTCAGAGTGAAACAGAAATTTAAAGAAGCAAATCCATTATACAGAAAGATCATCCTGCTGTGGAATTAAGTCACTTCTGAGGCCTCCCCATACTTTCGGACCTTCTGAGCAGGAAAACCAATGCATCTCATTTTATTGTTTAAGCCAGTTTCAGCTGTGTTTCCTGTTGGTTCCATTTGAATACCTCCTAAGAAGCACAGTGATTTAGAAGAAAGAGTAGATAGCTCTGCTTCTTTTAGTGTTTTCAAAAACCTGAGAAATGAACATTTTTGCTCTTAAAAGAAACAAAAGCAGAAAAGAAGTGGAGAAACTTGATAATTTTGTAACCCCTTTTGAGTTGGAATGTTTTCACCTTAGCCTCAATATTGTGTGAAAAAGAAGCATCAGGAAATCTGCGTTCATATGTTAGCACACACATCATTATACAACATAGTAACTGTTGTCTCTTTAGTTGTTGAGATATCTTACTTTTGGATTTGTTTCACCATTGAATGGGCAATCCAGAAAACAGATCACAAGATGAAAGCAAACCATAATCAAAAGAAAGCAATTACCAATGAAACAAGAGATTTTAAACTGAAGTCAAAAGGATATCTTCATTTTAACAATATGATAAAAAGAATGAGATTACTGAAAGCACAGGGTAATCAACTTCCCCACTTACTTGGCTTGTTTTAGGGGTGAGATGTCTCCAGATCCATTAAAAGTAAACATTACTACTGCTTTCCTCACCTCAACACTCCTTATCCTCCAATCTCTTTGAACTTTATATCCTTTTGGGCAAAAAACCTAAATCATATTAATACTCATTATCTCCATGATAATATAAATTTTAATCTTTGAGCCATTCAGAATTCAAAAAATTATTTCAATAAGAAAATTGATTCTTGCAATCAAATATTTGGGTTTTCAAAACTATTATCCTTATTTTGATTTTAAGAACCCATTCCGACAGTCAAAAATCTAAGATTCAACACTTTGTCTTCCTAGTCTGACTCTCCTCTAAGTTAATAAATCTCAGTCTCAAGGTCCAATTTTAACTATGGAAGACCCACAGTAAAAGGCATTACTGGGAATAAAAAGCCCCCAAAACAAACAAACAAAAAACTTTGGGTTGCTCTTTCAAAATGTTATCCTACTGTGAATATTAAATTTATATAAACCAGAGGTTTCATGTGCCTTCCCTTTCCTTCTCAGTGGGTGCTTCTCTTAATTTGCTAGGTATTTAGAAGTTTAAGTTTAAATGTCTCTTCATATGTCCTCTGCAAATTGCTTCTCTGTGGTTATGGGTCTTTCCAATGCTCTTTGGGGCTGCTTGTTGGTGTTGTTGATTATCATAATACTTGCAAACCATAGTCCTCTTAGTAGACTAATGGCTCTTCTTTGATAAGGTCTTGGAGTGAATGGAAGGAGCACATCTCTCTTTTTGCACTCTGTCATTCAGTCTCCAAAAGGCTTATACAGCAAACTGCAGGTATACACAGTCAGGGAAGTGTCATAAGGAAATTACAACATAGGAGAGAAAAAAATTCAAGTTCTAGCCAGTTGGGACTACCCTTTGAACCTGCTATTCGAGTTCAAATATTGATACATCTTTTACAAATACATCTTAATTTGGAGGGGCACTGCCATGGTTACTCCCTGCTTTCCTGATCTCAGGTTTGTTGTTTATGTTCTTTATCTACCCTTTAAATTTCTCTGTTGACCTCATCTCCCTCTTGAAAAGGCTAACTTCCTCTACAGGTTGAGCTCTTACCGCTTATATCCTTTCTGAGTCCTACAGTCTCAACAGGGCTTCCAGATTTGGCTAGGTGGGCATGTATGTTTGCAGCTACCTAGTCTCCCAGGCTCCAGTCCCATGAAAGAGGGTTAAAGTGAATCACAATTTCATGTTCTTTTCCCCCATTCACACTGGTGTTCTCACTGTTAGAGGACCTGTTAAGAAAACTCATCGTAGAAGCACAAGCTTTTTTTTTCCCCCCTTAAATATAGCATAATATAAACCTCTATTGAGGAAAGAATATTTCTTCTATTAGCTATGCTGTTGCTGCCGGTGGGTCTGCAATATTGTACAATGGAACACTTGGAGTCTGGCGTTGGCACAAAGAAACACAATAGCTTTTAATGGTTGCTTTCTCTGTTGGATGGGGAATAGCATGAGTCTTGAATTAATTCCTGGGATTCATATTTTCCTCTGACATGCAGGGTGGGGTTGCAGATTTCTGTCACCACATCTATGTGGGGGTTCCTTTAAAGTCAAGTCAAAAGTTCATTAAATTTAAAAAATTTCCTTGATTTTGTTTCAACTTAAAAAGCTTTTTGACCTTGGGCATGTTATATATCAATAACACCAAGCTTGGTTTTATAATTTAGCAAATGGCAATTATACAAGTTGTAGTTCTTCAGATATTGGGAAACTTTTAGCATATCACATTTTGTTTGTACCTCTAACATAATCTTTACCACATTCTGCCTTGTATTGTAATTACATAATTAGTCATGTATTAAGGATCTTCTTTAACAAGGCAGTATTCTGCTAGGCACTGTGAGGGAATAGAAACATATGCATTTTTCTCTCTTCCACTAGGTGGTGATATCCTTGAAAGAAGGGCCTTATTAATTATTATACCTCCTATAACATGTAGCAGTGCTTTGTTCAAAGTAATTTAGAGATTAGCCACAAGAACAGAGGATGAGAAAACTATTTTCACAAAATTTGCAAGGCTATTACCGAAGTACATATAATACACTGACCTTTCTCTCAAAATGATCAGAGAATAGTTCAGATCTTTGACTCCTATGGTCTAATCATAGACCTTGACATTTTAACCAGGAATAGAGAGTAGTGTGGCTTTTTCATCACGGCTTGTTCGTTGTAATCAAGTTGCTGGGTCATTATTTCTGATCAATCAGAATTATCGCCTCCCATGACCTACAGGTGAATGTTGTTTTCTTTAAAAGAAGTGCTCATAATTTTTTACTGTGTTTTGTCCCTTTTTCTTTGGTATGATATTTTTCAGACTGTGGGTGCTTAACGAATGTTAAATGATAATTCTTTATTGACCTGACTGGGTTTGGGGGGCTTTCAAAGTTTTCAAGGAAGCGTTTTAAATGTTTTGTGATCTTTAGGATTTTAAAATAGAATTATGATGACCTTTCCAAAGCAAGAAAGCAGAAACTTGCTCCAGTCTGAAAGCCAAGCAGTTAAACCTGATACGATTGTTCCCTTTTGGCTCATTAATTGCATCTAAGTGGGTACAGAGAACTGAAGCTTTTGTTAAATAATTGACACACTGTTAATTCCAATTTGTAATATGATCTGGGAATGGTATAATAATAAAGTACAAAATGGTCTCCATGGCATAAAGTGGAGGGGAGAGTCAGAGAAATGCTGCCTAGAGACCAAACTAGATAACTTAGGTTCTCTCCATATCCTCTGTGTGGGTGTTGATGCCTATTATGATGCTTATAAGCTTATGGTGGCTTTATCACTGCCAAGACCACAGTAAAATGGCCTTGTAAGTAGCCGTGTACCACTTGTATTTCTAATTGCTGCTGGAAAAAGTTACGAAAAATGTAGTTATTTGACAGTTCTGGAGGTCAGAAGTCAAAAAATGGGTCTTAATGGGCTAAAATAAAAGTATCAGCGGAGTCTCTAAGGAAGAGACCATTTCCTTGCTTTTTTTCCAGTTTCTTGAGGCCGATACATTCTTTGGCTCATGATCCCATTCTTCTGTCTTCAAAGCCAGCGGTGTAGCATCTTTGAATCGTTCTCCTGCTTTGATATTCCTGTTTCCCTCTTGCAAGGACTCTTATGATTACATTGGACCCACCTGGATAATCCAGGATAGTCTTCCCATGTCAAGGGCCTCAACTTACACCTGCAAAGGCAAAATTCATTTTGGCATAAAAGGTAATAATTCACACGTTTTGAGGATTAGGATGTGGACATCTTTGGGGGGGGGAACGATTATTTTGCCTACCACATGCTAAAAGTAAAATTTTGAAGGATAATTATATATTTTGATGATATTTTCAAGGTATAAGAAGAGAATATTGTTTCTATATCAAAATGATAAAATTTTTAAAAAATTATTCACGTTAGTGTTAGGTATTTACTGAAGATTTTCTTATCTTCTATTACATGACCTAGATAATGAACTTATAATGCCTACCTCATAAGATTCCTTGGAAAGCCTTATGTTGCTTTTTGTATCAACACCTAGTGTGCTCATTTCTTGACTTCAAATTCATTAACTACCTACTCAGGGAGGGTTGAAGCTTTAACTGTTAATTCTCAGTCAGTACACTCTTTGATAAGTACTTGGGCTGGTCATTAAATGCAGCTCAACATAGCATTTGGAAGGTCCTTGATGTGGCCCCAAGAAGAAGAACGCACAGATATTCTACTGTGTGCTAACTCTATCTCCTAGAATAAGACAGTCAAGGGAAAAATAATATTCCATTTGGCTAATTCCACTACTTGCTAGGAAGTTCAGTCTTCAAAGGTTTCATCAGAAAGAATTGTAAAGCTAAGTGCTTAATATCAGAGAGTATTAGGTCTATGATCTCACTGGTTGGTGACTGGACATTAATCAAATTAATGTCTTCAGTTAAATAGACTTGAAAAAATAGAACAAATGACAGCCAGTAGGTATTTTAGTCAGTTAATAAATAGACTGCTGTTATATCCAGAAGAAAATGGATGAAAATTGAATTCAACATGATAAAAATATTGTTAGTTTTAACCTTAAGACAGATTGGCAAGTACTTGCTGTCAAAAATTTGTTTACACCTAAATTTTCTCCTCTCGATTTTGCTATGTAAATAAACGAATTCTATGTCCTCTGCATTCTGTTGGAGTTCATCTGAAATCCTGATCTAATACTGTAATTTTATTGTCATTTGATATTGAGTTATCAGAATTTATTTGGAAATATGTATCCTTTGTGTGGCTGCCTTAAATATTCATTAATCTAGAAGTTTATTATTTTAATTTTTTTTTTTTTTTTTTTTTCCGGTACGCGGGCCTCTCACTGTTGTGGCCTCTCCCGTTGCGGAGCAACAGGCTCCGGACGCGCAGGCTCAGCGGCCATGGCTCACGGGCCTAGCCGCTCCGCAGCATGTGGGATCTTCACGGACCGGGGCACGAACCCGTGTCCCCTGCATCGGCAAGCGGACTCTCAACCACTGCGCCACCAGGGAAGCCCTATTATTTTAATATTTTGGCTGGTGGTGATAAAATAGGCTACAATTGGAGAAACTATATGTACTGTCATATTTCTAATTTTAATAATGCATAAAATCATATGTTTTTGGAGATTTGATTTAGCGCTTCTTGAAAGGGTTAGCATTAAATGAAAGTTTTATTTTGTAACCCCATTGGTTATATAAAATTACAAATTTTTTTAACATTGAATACATTCGTGTAAATGTGCCATCAAATAGCTAATAAGGTATAAAAAAAAATCATTAGCCTTTCTTCAGAAAGATATCTAAGCTGATGAACTATAAAATTTTGAGTTCTTCTGAGTGTCACTTGGAGTTCTGGGGGATGTCTCTTTTTGAATTCAGAAATCATAAATTGAATATCTTGATATACTTGAGTAAGCGGGAAATGAGCACTGCTTTTGCAATTGACTCATAGACGTGATCCTAAGCAGGAGGGCAAGGATGAAGAGGGTAAGAATGAATAATAAATGTATTTGAAAATGAGATTTAACATGTAGAGAGCACCAGAATTTTTCCAGTACTCTAAAGAATCAGTTTCTTTTTATTTTACCATGCTTCTTAAAGAATAGAATATGTGACTGATAGATTATTTCATCCTTACTTATTCTGTCCTACAATAAAAATAAAGTGTTTAGAAATATTTCTTATTGTAATAATATGCCCAAATCCTCTTCATTTTACAGATCCTATGTAGGAAAACATATTTTTCTCTTTCTTCCAGTAATATTTGTAGTTAATATATTAAAAAAAATTTTTGTAGGAATTTGCTTTGCTAACTTGACATTGGGGTTATTTCAATCACAAACAAGTGAAAATGGAATCAGAAGTATATTTTATGGGGTGAAAAATTTCATCACAACTTCAGATTCTTTTTCAGGCTTAAATATTGCTTTCATTTTTTTCTTTAAGGTTTCTAAAGAATTCCAGCCTCCCTACTGTTGCTTCTTACATAGATTCATGTTGAATATGTATTTCCCAGCATCTAGAGATGCTGATTCAGTGTAGTTGGTGACAGGTGTCTCAATGACAAAGGCAGGAAGCCTTTAAAATCTTCAGTTTGGGAGTGTCAGGATGGGTATGACATAGGCCCATGCTGACAATCTAAAATGAAAGCTCTTGGCATAATTGCTTTTCATTCAAAAGTTAAGAAATGCAGCTGCGTCCTCTTCACCTCCAATTCTTGCAATCTCCATGCATGGAATGGAGAATTTCCTCCTTCATTTCTGAATTTCCATTCCTTCCTTCTCTAAAGTAACTAAAGATCAATGAACTTAGTGCTATTCTGGTTCTTACTAAACTTAGCCTGGACAAAATAATCCATTTAGCTGGAAAATAAATCCAATATAAGGAGAAAGAGTCTGTGTTCTTATTTATAAAGGAGCGAATATCTCTTTTCCTTCCAGTGACAGGGGCACACAGCCACTGCAGCACAACCTCAGGCAAAAATAGAAGAAGAAAGGAGAAAGCACTGCCTTTCTCCAGAAATGACTCACAATATTTATTCAGATGACAAGATGAATAAATTATCTGAAGATTTATAGTATCTATTAACTCTTTTGCATGAGTTATAGGTTAATTGCTCTATAAGAATATGTTCATCCATGAATTGCTCTTAGCTGTGTGTGGCAAACTGTGTAGATAAACACCCATATGTTAATCATTTTTAGAAATAAATCTGATGTAAGAAAAACAATAGTCTCCAATGGGTTAAAAACCAAGGTATAATTAATATAATTCTGTATTTCTGCACATGGATTAATTACTTACATGTTTTCTGCCTGAATTTAACTACACATATATACAACTCTTCATAATTTGCTAAGGAAGCTTTTGTCACGATGACTTCCTATGCAGCACATTGAATTGTTGAATAAAGGCTCTCCATAAATGAGAATCATTATAACTTTAGGGCTTCTGGATAATTTGAATCGGTTTTACAATACACAGTTGGGTAGTAAAAAAGGAGCCACTGATGGCCACAGGAACAGCCTTGACAATTGTCAGCTTATCATACATCCAGTACAGTACCTCTGAATTTGATCGCTGTCAAGAACAAATCATAGGTAAATGGATACCAATTCTGATAATGAAGCAGACTAAAATGGTTCAAGACCTTCTTACTAAATTTAAGGGAAGGCAGCATCAGAGCCAAATAGCTATTGCACAACCAACATTTTTCTTTTTGATTACACTGCGGTAAGGCCTCTGAGAGACAGGTAGGTTTAGGAATGTGTAGAAGCTAGCGGTGAGGTTAGCATACAAATATGTATAAAAGCAAAAAGTATCCTCATGTGGGCATTTTTAGAGTCAAACAGGATAATTAGAAATATTTAGCTATTTAAGTCACCATTATCATTAACTACATGTGGGTGGGTTCAAATTATTAGCTTCTGCTGAAAGAAATGTTCTTGTCTTTTGAGCAGCACATTATGTTTTGTGTTCTATGAAGCAAGAATTCCAGTGTAATTCTTGAATGTTATTTTCAGGTTTTTCTTTCCCTCCCTCCCTCCCTTCCTTCCTTCCTCTCTTTTCCTTCCTGTCTTCCTCCCTTCTTCCCTCCGTCCCTTCCTTCCTCCCTTCCTCTCTCCCTCCCTCTCTCCTTCCCTCCTTGCTTCTTTTTATTTTTTTTCTTTTATTTGTGACTGGCAGATATGATACCTTAAGCACTAAAGCCTGTAACTACAAAAAACATGCAGATGGGACTTTTTATTTAAGTAGCATATACAGATTTTGATTTAGTAGAGGCAGAAAATTAACATTGTGCTTCTGTGATTGTGAACTAAAAAGGTCCTTGAAAAAGCCCTTGAAGATTTAGTACAAGCTCTCCTCTTGGCACATATATTATCCTGTTTAAAGATAGTGATATTCTTTAATCACTTTCATTAAAATGTTACAACATCATTCAAAATGAATGAAGCCATAGGTTGCTTAGTTAGTTTACTCCGTCAAACAAACTTCTGTATATTTCAGAGGGCAAGTCTACAGGTTCTCATTTTCCCTGTGTTTTCTACATACTCTTCAAAGTATGGATTCTGTTGGACTACGGCATTTGAGGAATGCTTTTGTACCCTGTGTTTTTTCAGTGTACCAGCTGCGGAGTGATTAGTGAATCATTTTAGGACATTACATACTAATTACTAAAATGATTAAGGCTCTTTCCTCTCCTATATTCAATCTCTTAACCCATCATTTTCCACTTTCACAATTTAAACGCAGATTATCCAAATTTTAATTCACTAACATGCTCATTTAGCTGAAGATCAAATTTTGTTTCTGAGACATTTACATCGGTTTTCCCTGATCTCTTGCAATTGAAAAGGCAGACTACCATTCTTGGCCAAATGGATGGAAAGAGAGGAGAGGGAGAGGAGGATGGGGGAGGAGAGGAGGAGAAGGACGGAGATTTGCTTATTCTTGGACTGCTTTGGGGCTAAATTGTCCATCTCACCAAGAACCTCACTGAAACCTAATCACATGAAGAGATTGATGGCTTTCTCCTCCACCAAGGGTAAACTTCACAGCATCGTACACTAAGTAACATTCCAGACAGATGGAGATAAGACAATAAGTACTTTTATTTATTTTTATTTTCTTAATTTTTTAACATCTTTATTGGAGTATAATTGCCATACAATGTTGTGTTAGTTTCTGCTGTATAACAAAGTGAATCAGCTATATGTATACATATACCTCCATATCTCCTCCCTCTTGCGTCTCCCTCCCACCCTCCCCATCCCACCCCTATAGGTGGTCACAAAGCACCGAGCTGATCACCCTGTGCTATGCGGCTGCTTCCCACTAGCTATCTATTTTACATTTGGTTGTGTATATATGTCCATGCCACTCTCTCCCCAGCTTACCCTTCCCCCTCCCCATGTCCTCAAGTCCATTCTCTACATCTGCATCTTTATGCCTGTCCTGCCCCTAGGTTCTTCAGAACCATTTTTTTTTTTTAGATTCCATATATATGTGTTAGCATACAGTATTTGTTTTTCTCTTTCTGACTTACTTCACTCTGTATGACAGTCTCCATCCACCTCACTACTAATAACTCAATTTCGTTTCTTTTTATGACTAATATTCCATTGTATATATGTGCCACATCTTCGTTATTCATTCGGCTGTTGATGGACACTTAGGTTGCTTCCATGTCCTGGTCCTGGCTATTGTAAATAGTTCTGCAATGAACACTGTGTTGCATGACTCATTTTTATTTATTTATTTATTTTTGGCGGTACGCGGGCCTCTCACCGCTGTGGCCCCTCCCGCCCTGGAGCACAGGCTCCGGACATGCAGGCCCAGCGGCCATGGCTCACGGGCCCAGCCACTCCGCGGCACGTGGCATCCTCCCGGACCGCGGCACGAACCCGTGTCCCCTGCATCAGCAGGCGGACTCTCAACCACTGTGCCACCAGGGAAGCCCAACATGACTCATTTTTAATTATGGTTTTCTCAGGGTATATGACCAGTACTGGGGTTGCTGGGTCACATGGTAGTTCCAGTTTTAGCTTTTTAAGGAAACTCCATACTGTTCTGCATAGTGGCTGTATCAATTTACATTCCCACCAACAGTGCAGGAGGGTTCCCTTTTCTCCACACCCTCTCCAGCATTTATTGTTTGTAGATTTTTTGATGATGGCCATTCTGACTCGTGTGAGGCGATACCTCATTGTAGTTTTGATTAGCATTTCTCTAATGATTAGTGATGTTGAGCATCCTTTCATGTGTTTGTTGGAAATCTGTATATCTTCTTTGGAGAAATGTCTATTTCGGTGTTCTGCTATTTTTGGATTGGGTTGTTTGTTTTTTTGATATTGAGCTGCATGAGCTGCTTGTAAATTTTGGAGATTAATCCTTTGTAAGTTGCTTTATTTGCAAATATTTTCTCCCATTCTGAGGGTTGTCTTTTCATCTTGTTTATGTTTTCCTTTGTTGTGCAAAAGCTTTTACATTTCATTAGATCCCATTTGTTTATTTTGTTTTGATTTCCATTTCTCTAGGAGGTGGGTCAAAAAGGATCTTGCTGTGATTTATGTCATAAAGTGTTCTCCCTATGTCTTCCTCTAAGAGTTTTATAGTGTCTGGCCATACATTTAGGTCTTTAATCCATGTTGAGTTTATTTTTGTGTATGGTGTTAGGGAGTGTTCTAATTTCATTCTTTTACATGTAGCTATCCAGTTTTCCCAGCACCACTTATTGAAGGGACTCTCTTTTCTCCATTGTATACTCTTTCCTCCTTTATCAAAGATAAGGTCATCATATGTGTGTGGGTTTGTCTCTGAGCTTTCTGTCCTGTTCCATTGATCTATATTTCTGTTTTTGTGCCCATACTATACTGTCTTGATTACTGTAGATTTGTAGTATAGTCTGAAGTCAGGGAGCCTGATTCCTCCAGCTCTGTTTTTCTTTCTCAAGATTACTTTGGCTATTCAGGGTCTTTTGTGTTTCCATACAAAATGTGAAATTTTTTGTTCTTGTTCTATGAAAATGCCATTGGTAGTTTGATAGGGATTGCATTGAATCTGTAGATTGCTTTGGGTAGTATAGTCATTTTCACAATGTTGATTCTTCCAATCCAAGAACATGGTATATCTCTCCATCTGTGTGTCATCTTTAATTTCTTTCATTAGTGTCTTATAGTTTTCTGCATACAGGTCTTTTGTCTCCTTAGGGAGGTTTATTCCTAGGTATTTTATTCTTTTTGTTGCAATGGTAAATGGGAGTGTTTCCCTAATTTCTCTTTCAGATTTTTCATCATTAGTGTATAGGAATGTAACAGTTTTTTTGTGCATTAATTTTGTATCCTGCTACTCTACCAAATTCATTGATTAGCTCTAGTAGTTTTCTGGTAGGATCTATAGGATTCTCTATGTATAGTATTATGTCATCTTCAAACAGTGACAGCTTTACTTCTTTTCTGATTTGGATAATTTTTCTGATACTTCTTTTCTGATTTGGATAATTTTTCTGATACTTCTTTTCTGATTTCTGTTATATCTTTTTCTTCTCTGATTGCTGTGGCTAAAACTTCCAAAGCTATGTTGAATAATAGTGATGAGAGTGGACAATCTTGCCTTTTTCCTGATCTTAGAGGAAATGGTTTCAGTTTTTCACCATTAAGAACGATGTTGGCTGTGGGTTTGTCTTATATGGCTTTTATTATGTTGAGGTAAGTTCCCTCTACACCTACTTTCTGGAGGTTTTTTTTCATAAATATGTGTTGAATTTTGTCAAAAGCTTTTCCTGCATCTATTGAGATGATCATATGGCTTTTCTCTTTCAGTTTGTTAATATGGCTTATCACATTGATTGTTTTGCGTATATTGAAGAATTGTTGCATTCCTGGGCTAAACCCCACTTGATCATGGTGTATGATCTTTTTCATGTGCTGTTGGATTCTGTTTACTCCTATTTTGTTGAGAATTTTTGCATCTATGTTCATCAGTGATATTGGCCTGTAGTTTTCTTTCTTTGTGACATCTTTGTCTGGTTTTGGTATCAGGGTGATGGTGGCCTTGTAGAATGAGTTTGGGAGTATTCCTCCCTCTGCTATATTTTGGAAGAGTTTGAGAAGGATAGGTGTGAGCTCTTCTCTAAATGTTTGATAGAATTCGCCTGTGAAGCCATCTGGTCCTGGGCTCTTGTTTGTTGGAATATTTTTAATCACAGTCTCAATTTCAGTGCATGTGACTGGTCTGTTTATATTTTCCTTTCTTCCTGATTCAGTCTCGGAAGGTTGTGCTTTTCTAAGAATTTGTCTATTTCTTCCAGGTTGTCCATTTTATTGGCATAGTGTTGCTTGTAGGAATTTTTCCTGATCCTTTGTATTTCTGTGGTGTCAGCTGTTACTTCTCCTTTTTCATTTCTAATTCTAATGATTTGAGTCTTCTCCCTTTTTTTCTTGATGAGTGTGGCTAATGGTTTATCAATTTTGCTTATCTTCTCAAAGAACCAGCTTTTAGTTTTATTGATCTTTGCTATTGTTTCCTTAGTTTCTTTTTCATTTATTTCTGCTCTGATCTTTATGATTTCTTTCCTTCTGCTAAATTTGGGGTTTCTTTGTTCTTCTTTCTCTAATTGCTATAGGTGTAAGGTTAAGATGTTTATTTGAGATGTTTCTTGTTTCTTGAGGTAGGATTGTATTGCTATATACTTCCCTCTTAGAACTGCTTTTGCTGTATCCCATAGGTTTTGGGTTGTAATGTTTTCATTGTCATTTGTTTCTAGGTCTTTTTTGATTTCCTCTTTGATTTCTTCCATGATCTCTTGGATATTAAGTAGTGTATTGTTTAGCCTCCATGTGTTTGTATTTTTTACAGATTTTTTCCTGTAATTGATATCTAGTCTTAGAGCGTTGTGGTCAGAAAAGATACTTCATACGATTTCAGTTTTCTTAAATTTACCAAGGCTTGATTTGTGAGCCAAGATATGATATCTCCTGGAAAATATTCCATGAGTGCTGAGAAGAAAGTGTATTATGTTGTTTTTGTATGGAATTTCCTATAAATATCAATTAAGTCCATCTTGTTTAATGTATCATTTAAAGCTTGTGTTTCCTTATTTATTTTCATTTTGGATCATCTGTCCATTGGTGAAATGGGGTGTTAAAGTCCCCTACTATGAATGTGTTACAGTCGTTTTCCCCTTTTATGGTTGTTAGCACTTGCCTTATGTATTGCGGTGCTCCTATGTTGGGTGCATAAATATATACAATTGTTATATCTTGCTCTTGGATTGATCTCTTGATCATTATGTAGTATTCTTCTTTGTCTCTTGTAATAGTCTTTATTTTAAAGTCTATTTTGTCTGATATGAAAATTGCTACTCCAGTTTTCTTTTGATTTCCATTTGCATGGAATATCTTTTTCCATCCTCTCACTTTCATTCTGTATGTGTCCCTAGGTCTGAAGTGGGTCTCTTGTAGACCACATATATATGGGTCTTGTTTTTGTATCCATTCAGTGAGCCTGTGTCTTTTGGTTGGAGCATTCAGTCCATTCACATTTAAGGTAATTATCGATATGTATGTTCCTATTACCATTTTCTTAATTATTATGGGTTTGTTTTTGGAGATCCTTTTCCTCTCTTGTGTTTCCCACTTAGAGAAATTCCTTTAGCATTTGTGGTATAGCTGGTTTGGTGGTGCTGAATTCTCTTAGCTTTTGCTTGTCTGTAAAGGTTTTAATTTCTCCACCAAATCTGAATGAGATCCTGCTGGGTAGAGTAATGTTGGTTGTACGTTTTTCCCTTTCATCACTTTAAATACGTCCTGCCACTCCCTTCTGGCTTGCAGAGTTTCTGCTGAAAGATTAGCTGTTAACCTTATGGGGATTCCCTTGTATGTTAATTGTTGCTTTTCCCTTTCTGCTTTTAATATTTTTTCTTTGTATTTAATTTTTGATAGTTTGATTAATATGTGTCTTGGCGTTTTTCTCCTTGGATTTATTCTGTATGACACTCTCTGTGCTTCAGGGACTTGATTGACTATTTCGTTACCCATATTACGGAAGTTCTCAACTATAATCTCTTTAAATATTTTCTCAGTCCCTTTTTATTTCTCTAGGGAAATATATATTTATATAGGGACCCCTATAATTCGAATGCTGGTACGTTTTATGTTGTCCATAGGTCTCTGAGACTGCCCTCAATTCTTTTCATTCTTTTTTCTTTAGTCTGCTCTGTGGTAGTTATTTCCACTATTTTATCTTCCAGGTCACTTATCTGTTCTTCTGCCTTAGTTATTCTGCTATCAATTCCTTCTAGAGAATTTTTAATTTCATTTATTGTGCTGTTCATCATTGTTTGCTCCTTAGTTCTTCTAGGTCCTTGTTAAACATTTCTTGTATTTTCTCCATTCTATTTCCAAGATTTTGGATCATCTTTACTATCATTACTCTGAATTCTCTTTCAGGTAAACTGCCTATTTTCTCTTCATTTGTTTGGTCTGTTGGGTTTTTGCTTTGCTCCTTCATCTGCTCTGTGTTTCTCTGTCTTCTCATTTTGCTTAACTTACTGTGTTTTGGGTCTCCTTTTTGCAGGCTGCAGGTTTGTAGTTCCTGTTGTGTTTGGTGTCTGCCCCCAGTGGCTAGTGTTGGTTCAGTGGGTTGTGTAGGCTTCCTAGTGGAGGGGACTGGTGCCTGTGTTCTGGTGGATGAGGCTGGATCTTGTCTTTCTGGGCAGGACCCCATCCAGTGGTGTGTTATGGGGTGTCTGTGGTCTTATTATGATTTTAGGCAGCCTCTCTGCTAATGGGTGGGTTTGTGTTCCTGTCTTGCTAGTTTTTCAGCTTAGGGTGTCCAGCGCTTCAGCTTGCTGTTTGCTTAGTGGAGCTGGGTCTTAGCGTTGAGATGGAGATCTCTGGGAGAGCTCTCACTGACTGATGTTACGTGGAGCCAGTTGGTATCTGTTGGACCAATGTCCTGAACTTGGCTCTCCCACCTCAGAGGCACAGGCCTGACACCCAGCCAGAGCACCAAGACCCTGTCAGCCACACAGCTCAGAAGAAAAGGGAGAAAAAAAGAAAGGAAGGAAGGAAGGAAGGAAGAAAGAAAGAAAGAAAAAAATATAATAAAGTTATTAAAATAAAAAATTTAAAACATTATTTAAAAAAATGAAAAAGTAATAAAGAAAAGGAAAAGAAAAAAAGAAAGAAGAGAACAACTAAACCAAAAACAAATCCACCAATGACAACAAGCACTAAAAACTATACTAAAAAAAAACAAAAAATGGACAGACCGAACCCTAGGACAAATGGTAAAAGCAAAGCTATACAGACAAAATCACACAAAGAAGCATACAGATACACACTCAAAAAAAGAGAAAAAGGGAAAAAAATATATCTATATATTAAAAAAAAAAAGGAAGAAAGCAGCCAAATCAATGAACAAATCTACCAGTGATAATAAACTCTAAATACTAAACTAAGATAAACATAAAACCAGAAACAAATTAGATGCAGAAAGCAAATCCCAAGTCTACAGTTGCTTCCAAAGTCCACTGCCTCAGTTTTGGGATGATCCGTTGTCTATTCCGGTATTCCACCGACGCAGGGTACATCAGGTTGATTGTGGAGATTTAATCCGCTGCTCCTGAGCCTGATGAGAGAAATTTCCCTTTCTCTTCTTTGTTTGCACAGCTCCTGGGGTTCAGCTTTGGATTTGGCCCCACCTCGCCTCTGCATGTAGGTCGCCTGAGGGCATCTGTTCTTTGCTCAGACAGGACGGGGTTAAAGTAACAGCTGATTCGGGGACTCTGGCTCACTCAGGCGTGGGGGGGGGGGGGGCGGGGAGGGGTGCGGATGCGGGGCGAGCCTGTGGCGGCAGAGGCAGGCATGATGTTGCAACAGTCTGAGGCGTGCCTTGTGTTCTCCAGGGGAAGTTGTCCCTGGATCTCGGGACCCTGGCAGTGGTGGGCTGCACAGGCTCTCAGGAGGGGAGGTGGGGATAGTGACCTGTGCTTGCACACAGGCTTCTTTGTGACTTCAGTAACAGCCTTTGCATTTCATGCCCGTCTCTGGTGTCTGTGCTGATAGCCATGGCTCGCGCCCATCTCTGGAGCTCATTTAGGTTGTGCTCTGAATCCCCTCTCCTTGTGCACCCCGAGACAATGGTCTCTTTGCCTCTTAGGCAGGTCCAGACTTTTTCCCAGACTCCCTCCTGGCTAGCTATGGTGCACTAGCCCCTTCAGCCTGTGTTCATGTAACCAACCCCAGTTCTCTCCCTGGAATCTGACCTATGAAGCCGGAGCCTCAGCTCCTAGCCCCCACCCACCCTGCCGGGTGAGCAGAAAAAAATCCGCTCGGGCTGGTGAGTGCTGGTCAGCACTGATCCTCTGTGCGGGAATCTCTCCACTTTGCCCTCCGCACCCCTGTTGCTGCACTCTCCGCTGTGGCTCTGAAGCTTCCCCACCCACCACTACCCATCTCCGCCAGTGAAGGGCTTCCTAGTGTGTGGAAACTTTTCCTCCTTCACGGCTCCCTCCCACTGGTGCAGGTGCCGTCCCTATCCTTTCCTCTCTGTTTTTTCTTTTGCCCTACCCAGGTGCGTGGGTAGTTTCTTCCCTCTTCAGAGGTCTGACGTCTTCTGCCAGCGTTCAGTAGGTGTTCTGCAGGAGCTGTTCCATGTGTAGATGTATTTCTGTTGTATCTGTGGGGAGGAAGGTGATCTCCGCGTCTTACTCCTCCTCCATCTTGTAGGTTCCCTCAACAATATGTATTTTTAAAAACCTATTTGAGAGTGTCATTTTGTTGCAAACAGTCCTTTGTGCACAAAACATTCTTAGGATCTGAATATCAGTGTGTTTGTACTACACTGATTATATCATATTCATCTGCAGAGATAAGAAAATGCTACTCCATTCTTGAGAGCAAAGAGAAAATTCTGACTGATAACATGGTCAAACAGGGCTTGATAACAATTTATTTCTGACCTTTTAATGCCTTCTGTTCTTAATGATTTTCTGTCATTTCTGTCTAGTCCAGACTTGAAACTCAGTCTCAGAGGTGCTTAGCTTTATGTTGCCACTTAACTTTCAACTTCCATTTTCAGCACAGAAAGGTAAATCAGTAATTGTCACTTTGGCTTCTCAAGGTTTGTCAGGCACCCCAGTGGGATTATGACATAAATCTGAAGGGTGTTTCATATGACTTTGACTTTAATTTTGATGTAATCATGGAATGTCATAGGACTTCAGGAACTTAATTATCCTATTAGCCTCACCTCTTCCTTTGCTTGAATTTTTGGTTCACTACACTGGATCTTTCTGTCCCCTGACCTGTCGAGAAATGATTAAAGGAAAAAAAAAAAAGAAAAATTCAGGGGCATCTTCAGTGAGACATTTCCTTGGCTGACAATTGTTTCTTTCTCAGTGCCCTCCTTTTCTTTTGTTTTCTTTTCTTTTTCTTTTCTATTTTATTTCTAAGGCAATGACATGTACATTTCTCTCCTTTGGCCCTTATAGAACAGTTGCAGAGCTTGAGGAACCACTCTCTGAGAGGTTAGTGTGTTTCCCTTTGTTTCAAAATGTTTCTGAGTCTGATTTTTACTTTATCAATTGGAGCCTAGAGAGACAGTGATGCAACTAGAGATCTTCTTTGGAAAAGGGGAGAAATGGGGAAAAGGAGTCTCAAAGAAATGGTCTATGAAGAATTTTTGTCTTGAGAAGATAAAAAATTATGTTTCCAAGAAATTTATCCAGGTAGATTTGTATACAAATCTGTGGCTGTAGATTGCCATGTGGGCGTATTAGTCAAAACTTCTTCACTTAAAAGTGAAAGAAACTGAACTGGAACTGGCTGAAGCTGGAAGTGTTTAAGGATTACTGGATTTAGGAACCCCAGTAGCTAGCTAATTATCTCTTGCTCTCTCCCCTTCAACCCTCCCTCTTTTTTTCTCTTATTGCTTGCCTCTGCATCTTTCTGTGTGTTGCCCTTATTCTCTCCTGCCAAAGATTAGCTCTCTCCCTGTGATGGGAAAGGTGGCTCCTGGCAGCCACAGTCTAAAGAGAAAAGAGAATCTTTTCTTTCAGCATTTACAGAATGTGTTCTGGGGAAGTTCCTTGAGCTGATCCTAAAAGAATTCCATGACCACCTCTTGGCTCAGTCTCTGGTTGGGGCGTGGGAGCCTGGATCAAGAACTCATCCCAGCTGACATGCAGTGGTCCAAATCTGTGATTGATTGTCTCACTATATTGGATGGGGGAAGGGCAGTTCAGCAAGGGAAGATTGGTGCTGCTACCAGAATTAGGGATGCCAGAAAGCATGTCGGGACAGCCATGTTTACTAAAATACAGATCTCTGTATATTACTACATATATAGCAAACCAAACAATCATCATACCTGGAGGGATATTTTATTTATTTTTTTTCTTTTAAAATCTTTTCACAGTGGGTGCATATGATATAATATTATCTGGCTATTTGCCTGTAATGTATTTGGTGGTTATATTCTGTGGCATAGGTATGGAAAAATTGAACTAGTTCTTATTATGATCTTTGCTCAAATACACAAAACATTTATTGAATGCCTACTGTAGATAAAAAATGATTTCAGGTGCTACTATTTACTATTTTATCATAACAAGTAATAAGTGTACTTTGCACTTTCATGGTGGTTTTATGTCTTTTGTCTTAAGAATTCTCAAACAGATGTATTTATTCTGTTTTTTTAAAAAATAGCATGAAGGGGTTAGATGTTTATGGTCACCCATGCTAAACTTTACCATGTTTTTTTTTTTTTTTGCGGTACGCGGTCCTCTCACTGTTGTGGCCTCTCCCATTGAGGAGCACAGGCTCCGGAAGCACAGGCTCAGCGGCCATGGCCCACGGGCCCAGCCGCTCTGCGGCATGTGGGATCCACCCGGACTGGGGCACGAACCCGTGTCCCCTGCATCGGCAGGCGGACTCTCAACCACTGGGCCACCAGGGAAGCCCTTTACCATATTTTTAAGCAGCTATTTATAAACAATTCATGTGATATTTTAAAAGTATATATATATTATATATAAATGTATACATATATGTGTATATATATTAAGCTTCATATTATGGATAATGGAAAAGTACCTTAAGATTACTATCTTGAGCAGTTGTTGCCCTTGAGTCTTATTTCTAGGCCTCATCAATACGTTGTTAACATTTAGATCAATAAACAATTATTGTTCTTTGTGAGATGCTGAGAGTAGATTTGGAGAGTTTACAGGTTAAGAGGCATACTTTACAAAGGGCTGTCAAATGTCAAACTAACAAGTAAAATGTATCATCCATTGAACCATCACTATCTATCTGTCTATCATCTATCTATCTATCTATCTATCTATCTATCTATCTATCTATCTATCTATCTATCTTATCACCTATATCTGTGAGTCCAGAAAGATCTGTATATATCTATCGACCAAACTCATATAAAAGATATTTGATTTTTTTTCCCTTTCTACAGATTTCCACAGGGAACAGAGCTGATATTACTGGCTCTGTGCCTCATAGTGAGTTACAGTTATAATGGGGACAGCAGGCTCCTCTAACTCTGTTTAACAGAAAGCAGGGTACCAGCAGAGATTTTCTAACTCTGCATTTAAAATCCCCCCAATAGCTATTATTACTTCTTAAAACCATTTGAGCATTAGCGCCAAATCAGGTGGAATAGTTTCATTTAAATAATTTAAGGGGCTGACTGATGTTCTCACATTGGCCATAATAAATAATATTATTAATTTCAAGAGAGAGAGGAGGATCAGAATATTGTGATTTTGGTTTTCTTTCAACTGAAAAGTATTTTGAAAAGGATTAAAGGAGCAGATTTTCCTCCTCCGGGTTTGACTCCCCATGTATCCCACCTCTGGTCCTTTCATAGAAACCCCACCCATTGTGTTTGGCCCCGTGTACCTGCCCCTGCAGGGTGGCGTCCTGTGGCGGGAAGTTTTATTCCTCTGTGCAACAAGCTTATTGATCAGCAGGGTTTGCTCACTCAAGTATAAGGACATTCTGACTCTCCCTTCCTGAGAAAACCCTTATGAAGAATTCTTTCACCCCTTTTATTGTGCTTCCAATCAATCTTTCATTTGATATGATGTGAAAAAAGAAAAGAAAAGAAAAATCTTAAGACTTATCTCCAAGGGAAAAACTCTCCACATACAGTAGCTACTCTCCTTTGTTTACATTATCTGTATTTTCTCTGTGCATCAGGAGGTAGTCATCGTAACTATTTTAAGAGTAAAAATTCAGGTTTTTTTCCATGTGCTGTCAGTGAACATTCAAATACCACTATGTTTCTCAAAATTCTGATCATAAAAATTATTTGAAAATACAGATTTCTAGTTTTCTCCTTGAAATTTGGATTTAGTAAGTCTAGGATGGGGCTTGGAATCAGTATTTTAGACAATATCTCCTGGTGATTTAAGTTTGGGAAATATTGAATCATCTCCTATACTTTGACAAATTAATGACAGCTACATCACTTGACATTCCAAAATGAATATCAGCACTTGCTATTTCATGTTCCTCTTTCTAGTATTTTTAGGCTTTACATTTCATGAAGCTGCTGTTGTCATTTCTATTGAATCCTTTCATGGTAGAACTGAAGTTGCCTCTGGTCAGCTGTGGTCTTCATGAGGTGAAATTGGAGCGTCTTTGGTTATTTGTGATGGCCTAGAGGAAAAGAGGAAAACTAGAACTAAAAGAGCAACTGCTACCATAGTCTGATCTAGCACTAAGGAAAAGCACCAAGCAGGAGGTAACAGGCTTTGACAAATGTGTAATGAAAAATTTACTTGCAGAGGAAACAAGGCTGCAAATGGCTGGGAGCCAAGAACATCTGTGTTCCTGGTATCCCAAATGTGTGGAAGGAGCAGATGTAACTGAATATATAACAGAAACCCTGGCACCATTCCTAATAATGTAGAGGAGAGCTCTGGATGTGCACAGAAGTCTTTCTGAAACCCAGAAATACTAAAAATACTGGGGAACTCCCAAGTAATATTATTAGCTATCTTGAGGACAGATATTATTAAAGTGGTTTAAGACAACGAAGACTGCTTATTTACATAAGAGAAATTTACAGCTTATTTACCCATTACACACAACTGATAAGACAACTCAGGAAATATATTGTGTATAGATGTAGCAATACAATTATATTTAAGCATACATATGAGAGGTAAAGTATAAGACTTTTTAAATACATGCTTATGTTTCCTATAAAACTATAATCTCCTTCAAGGCCAACATATTATCTTTGATTTACTAAGTAGTTCTTCATACTTTTCATGAGCTCAGCCAGTTGTTCTAAGAATGACTGGACAGAGGTACCTACAAAATAGAATAAAATGTAAAATGAAGACCAGGAGGAGCCAGATGATAGCACCTGCTGTTTTGCTTATTTCATGATACCAAGAAAATTTATTTTAAATTTCTTATTAAATGAGTATATGGGTAGGCCACAGTAGTTGGCATAATTTTAATATTATGTACATCATTAGGGTGGACACACAACACCTTTCCCTTGGCTACCTTCTAGCTAGGTTTGGCCGTGTGACACAGTTCTCATTAGTGAAATGTAAGTGGAATTCTGTCGGGTCAGTTTTTGTTTTCCTGATAAAAATGAATAGACTAGGCTGGCATGCCTGTTGTTTCTTCCTTCTTCCTGCCTGCCATAAGGATGTGAAGCTGGCGGAGCAACAGCCATATTGTGATTCTGAGGTGACAACCATAAAGAGGAAAGCAGACAATCTAAATATGACAGAGTAGAAGGATCTGTTGGATTCCTTGATGTCTCACTGTACTGACACTGGATAGCTGGCTCTGGACTTTTGGTTATGTGAGGAAAAAAGCCTAGTTTATTTAAGCCGTCCTTGGTCAGAATTTCTGACACTTGCTGCTGAATGCACTCCTATGGATATAGTAGTTATAAATTATTTGTAACTCCACTGTATTTGAAATTTTGGTATACTTAGCTCCGCTTTTCTGCATAATTTTCTGAGAGTCACTACCATCAGTTCTACCTGTCCTCAATGAACACATCAGTGTTTTAGGTGTCAAGTCTTCTCATCTGTTCTCGCCATCATTATTTCTTATTAAAATTTACTCAAAAATGATGTTATGTTCCACTTAACAATAACATGTAATATATATATATACACACACATGTACATGTATCCCATTGCTTAAAAATGTGACCTTGCTCTGCTTTTTTCCCTCAAGACTGCTTTGGCTATTTGGGGTCTTTTGTGTCTCCATTCAAATTTTCAGATTTTTTGTTCTAGTTCTGTAAAAAATGCCATTGGTAATTTGATAGGGATTGCATTGAATCTGTAGATTGCTTTGGGTAGTATACTCATTATCACAATATTGATTCTTCCAGTCCAAGAACATGGTATATCTCTCCATCTGTTTGTATCATCTTTAATTTCTTTCATTAGTGTCTTATAGTTTTCTGCATACAGGTCTTTTGTCTCCCTAGGGAGGTTTGTTCCTAGGTATTTTATTCTTTTCGTTGCAATGGTAAATGGGAGTGTTTCCTTAATTTCTGTTTCAGATTTTTCATCATTAGTGTATAGGAATGCAAGAGATTTCTGTGCATTAATTTTGTATCCTGCTACTCTACCAAATTCATTGATTAGCTCTAGTAGTTTTCTGGTAGCATCTTTAGAATTCTCTAAGTACAGTATCATGTCATCTGCAAACAGTGACTATTTTACTTTTTCTTTTCCAATTTGTATCCCTTTGATTTCTTTTTATTTTCTGATTGCCATGGCGAGGGCTTCCAAAGCTATGTTGAATAATAGTGGCAAGAGTGGACATCCTTGTCTTGTTCCTGATCTTAGAAGAAATGCTTTCAGTTTTTCAGCATTGAGAATGATGTTTGCTGTGGGTTTGTTGTATATGGCCTTTATTACGTTGATGTAGTTTCCCTCTTTCTGGAGAGTTTTTATCATAAATGTGTGTTGATTTTGTCAAAAGCTTTTTCTTCATCTACTTAGATGAGCATATGGTTTTTATTCTTCAATTTGTTGATATTGTGTATCCCATTGATTGATTTGCATATATTGAAGAATCCTTACATCCCTGGGATAAATCCCACTTGATCATGGTGTATGATCCTTTTAATGTGTTGTTGGATTCTGTTTGCTAGTATTTTGTTGAGGATTTTTGCGTCTATGTTCATGAGTGATATTGGTCTGTAATTTTATTTTTTTGTAGTATTTTTGTCTGGTTTTGGTATCAGGGTGATGGTGGCCTCATAGTATGAGTTTGGGAGTGTTCCTTCCTCTGCAGTTTTTTGGAAGAGTTTGAGAAGGATGGGTGTGAGCTCTTCTCTAAATGTTTGATAGAATTCACCTGTGAAGCCTCTGGTCCTGGACTTTGTTTTTTGGAGGATTTTTAATCACAGTTTCAACTTCATTACTTCTGATTGGTCTGTTCATATTTTCTATTTCTTCCTGGTTCAGTCTTGGAAGGTTATAACATTCTAAGAATTTGTCCATTTCTTCCAGGTTGTCCATTTTATTGGCATAGAGTTGCTTGTAGTAGCTTCTTAGGATGCTTTGTATTTCTGTGGTGTCTGTTGTAACTTCTCCTTTTTCATTTCTAATTTTATTGATTTGAGTCCTCTTCCTCTTTTTCTTGATGAGTCTGGCTAATGGTTTATCTTCTCAAAAGAACAGCTTTTAGTTTTGCTGATCTTTGCTTCTATTTCATTTATTTCTGCTCTGATCTTTATGATTTCTTTCCTTCTGCTAACTTCGGGTTTCGTTTGTTCTTCTTTCTCTAGTTCCTTTAGGTGTAAGATTAGATTGTTTATTTGAGATTTTTCTTGTTTCTTGAGGTAGGCATGTATAGCTATAAACTTCCCTCTTAGAATTGTTTTTGCTGCATCCCGTAGGTTTTGGATCATTGTGCTGTTGTTGTCATTTTTCTCTAGGCATTTTTTATTTCTTCTTTGATTTCTTCAGTGATCTCTTGGTTATTTATTAATGTATTGTTTAGCCTCCATGTGTTTGTGTTTTTTACATTTTCTTCCCTGTGATTGATTTCTAATCTCATAGTTTAGTGGTCAGAAAAAATCCTTGATATGATTTCAGTTTTCTTAAATTTACTGAGGCTTGTTTTCTGACCCAAGATGTGATCTATCCTGGAGGATGTTCCATGTGCACTTGAGAAGAAAGATTAATCTGCTGTTTTTGGATGGAATGTCCTATAAAGAGCAATTACATCTATATGGTCTATTGTGTTTCTATTTATAGCTTGTGTTTCCTTATTAATTTTCTGTTTGGATGATCTGTCCATTGGTGTAAATGAGGTGTTAAAGTCCCCCACTATTATTGTGTTACTGTTGATTTCCTCTTTTATAGCTGTTAGCAGTTGCCTTATGTATTGAGGTGCTCCTATGTTGGATGCATAAATATTTACAATTGTTATATCTTCTTCTTGGATTGATCCCTTAATCATTATGTAGTGTCCTTCCTTGTCCCTTGTAACATTCTGTGTTTTAAAGTCTATTTTATCTCGTATGACTATTGCTACTCCAGCTTTCTTTTGATTTCCATTTACATGGAATATCTTTTTCCATCCCCTTACTTTCAGTCTGTATGTGTCACTAGGTCTGAAGTGGGTCTCCTGTACACAGCCTATATATGGGTCTTGTTTTTGTATCCATTCAGCCAGCCTGTGTCTTTTGGTTGGAGCATTTAATCCATTCACGTTTAAGGTAATTATCGGTATATATGTTCCTATTACCATTTTCTTAATTGTTATGGGTTTGTTTTTGTAGGTCGTTTTCTTCTCTTGTGTTTCCAACTTAGAGAAGTTCCTTTAGCATGTGTTGTAGAGCTGGTTTGGTGATGCTGAATTCTGTTAGCTTTTGCTTGTCTGTAAAGTTTTGATTTCTCTGTCGAATCTGAATGAGATCCTTGCCAGGTAGAGTAATCTTGGTTGTAGGTTCTTCCCTTTCATCACTTTAAATATGTCATGCCACTCCGTTCTGGCTTGTAGAGTTTCTGCTGTGAAATCAGCTGTTAACCTTATGGGAGTTCCCTTGTATGTTATTTGTCATTTTTCCCTTGATGCTTTCAATAATTTTTGTTCGTCTTTAATTTTTGTCAATTTGTTTACTGTGTCTTGGCGTGTTCGTCCTTGGGTTTATCCTACCTGGGACTCTCTGCACTTCCTGGACTTGGGTGGCTATTTCCTTTCCCATGTGAGGGAAGTTTTCAACTATAATCTCTTCAAATATTTTATTGGGTCATTTCATTCTCTCTTCTCCTTCTGGGACCCCTATAATGTGAATGTTGTTGCATTTAATGTTGTCCCAGAGGTCTCTTAGGCTGTCTTCATTTCTTTTCATTCTTTTTTCTTTTTCTTTTTTCTTTTTTTTTGCGGTACGCAGGCCTCTCACTGTTGTGACCTCTCCCGTTGTGGAGCACAGGCTCTGGACACGCAGGCTCTGAGGCCATGGCTCATGGGCCTAGCCGCTCCGCAGCATGTGGGACTTTCCTGGACCGGGGCACGAACCCATATCCCCTGCATCAGCAGGCAGACTCTCAACGACTGCACCATGAGGGAAGCCCCATTCTTTTTTCTTTATTGTGTTCCACAGCAGTGAATTCCACGATTCTGTCTTCCAGATCATTTATCTGTTCTTCTGCCTCAGTTATTTTGCTATTGATTCTTTCTAGTGTATTTTTCATTTCAGTTATTGTATTGTTCATCTCTGTTTGTTTGCTCTTTAATTCCTCTAGGTGTTTGTTCTTTAATTCTTCTAGATCTTGTTAAACGTTTCTTGCATCTTCTCGATTTTTGCTCCCATTCTTCTTCCGAAGTCCTGGATCATCTTCACTACCATTATTCTGAAGACTTTTTCTGGAAAGTTGCCTAGCTCCACTTCATTTAGTTGTTTTTCTGGGGTTTTATCTTGTTCCTTCATCTGGTATATAGCGTTCTGCCTTTTCATCTTGTCTATCTTTCTGTGACTTTGGTTTTTGTTCCACAGGCTGCAGGTTTGTAGTTCTTCTTGCTTCTGCTGTCTGCCCTCTGGTGGAAGAGGCTATCTAATAGGCTTGTGCCAGTTTCCTGATGGGAGGGACTGGTAGTGGGTACAGCTGGGTGTTGCTCTGCTGAATGGATGTTGAAGTTTGTGAAATGCTTTTTCTGTGTCTTTTGAGATGACTATATGAATTCTTATCTTTCATCTTATAAATGTAGTGTGTTACATTTATTGATTTGTTTATGTGGAACCATCTTCCTCCCCAGGGGTAAATCCCACTTGATCATAGTCTATGATACTTATAATGTGCTGTTGATTTTGGTTTGCTAGTATTTTGTTATAAATTTTTGCATCTATATTCATCAGGGATATTGGCCTGTAGTTTTCTTTTCTTATAGTGTTTTTATCTGGCTTTGATATCGGGGTAATGTGATTTCATAACATGAGTTTGAAAATATTCCCTCTTTATTTTTTGGATGAGTTTGAGAAGGATTGGAGCTAATTCTTCTTTAAATGTTTGGTAGAATTCACCAGTGAAACCATCTGGTCCTGGGGTTTTCCTTGTCTGGAGGTTTTTGATTACTGATTCAATCTACTTGCTTACTTATTATTGTTCTCTTCAGATTTTCTATCTCTTATGATTTAGTCTTGGTAGGTTGTGTGTTTCTAGGAATTTTCCATTTCGTCTACATTATCCAATCTGTTGGCATGTAATTATTCATAGTAGTCTCCTATGACCCTTTGTACTTCTGTGGTATCAGTTGTAATAATGTTGCCTCTTTCATTTCTGTTATATTTATTTTAGTTTACTCTTTTTTTCTTAATCTAAATAAAGATTTGTCACTTTTCTTTACCTTTTCACAAAACCAGCTGTTAGTTTCATTGATTATTTCTCTTGTTTTTATGGTCTCTATTTCATTTATTTCTGCTCTGATCTTTGTTATTTCTTCTTTCTGCTATCTTTGGGCTTAATTTGTTCTTTTTTAGTTCCTTGAGGTGTAAAGTTAGGCTGTTATTTATGATCTTTCTTTTTCTTAATGGAGGCTTTTATCACTATATACTTCCTTCTTAGAACTGCTTTTCATGTATTCCATAAGTTTTGGTATGCCATGTTTCCATTTTCATTTATTTCAAGGTATTTTTTGATTTCTCATTTGAGTTCTTCTTTGACATATTGGTTGTCCAGAAGTGTGTTGTTTAATCTCCACACATTTGTTAATTTTCCAGTTTTCTTTCTGTTATTGATTTCTATTTTCATGCCATTGCTGTTGGAGAAGAGAGTTGGTATGAGTTCAATCTTCTTACATTTGCTAAGGCTGTTTTTGTGACCAAAGAGATATCTATCCTGGAGAATGTTCTATGTGTATTGAGAAGAATATATATTTTGCTACTCTTGGGTGGAATGTTTTTCATGTCTGTCAGGTCCATTTGGTCTAAGATACAGTTCATATCCAATGTTTCCTCGTTGATTTTCTGTCTAGATGATTTATCCATTGTTGAAAGTGGGGTATTGATGTCTCCTACTATTATTGTATTTTTGTCTATTCCTCTCTTTAAATCTGTTAATATTTGCTTACTACATTTAAATGCTCCAATGTTGGGTATATATATATTTACAGTTGTTTTATTTTCTTGATGAATTGACCCCTTTATCATTATATAACAATTTTCTTTGCCTCTTGTTACCATATTTGACTTAAAGTTTATTTTGTCTGATATAAATATAGCTACCCCTGCACTTTTATGGTTTTAAAATGCATGGAAATTTTTTTCCATCTCTTCCCTTGAGCCTATGTGTGTCCTTAAAGTTAAAGTGAGTCTCTTGTAGGCAGCAAATAGTTTGGTTCTGTTTCTTAATCTATTTAACCACTCTGTGCCTTTTGATTGAATAACTTCATCCATTTATATTTAAAGTAATTATTGATACATACAGACTTACAAATGACATCTTATTAATTAATTTCTGTTTTATGGTTCTCTTGTTTTTTTAATTCCTTTTTGCTGTCTTTCTTTGTGAATTGATAATTTTCCACAGTGGTGTATTTGACTCCCTTCTTTTTATCTTTTGTGTATCTACTGTAGGTTTTTGCTTTGTGCTTACCCTGAGGCTTACATAAAGTATCTTAATGATGTAATGGTCTATTTTAAGCTAATAATAACTTAACTTTGATCACATATAACTTTTACTCCCCCTCCAATATTTTATGTTTTGATGTCACAATTTACCTCTCTTATATTATACATTCATAAAAGTTATTGTTTAGTTATTTTTGATACTTTTGTCTTTTAAGCCTTTATATTAGAGTTAAATGATTAACACACCACCATGTTATAGTTTAGAATGTTTTGAATTTGACTATATGCTTACCTTTACCAATATGTTTTATATTTTCATATTTTCATGGGTTTTCCTATTACTAGTTAACATCCTTTCATTTCAATTTTAAGAAATCATTTCAGCATTTCTTATAATGCAAGCCTAATGGTAATGAACTCCCTCAGCTTTTGCTTGGGAAAATCTTTATGTCTCCTTCATTTTTGAAAGACAACCTTGCTGGGTAAAGTATCCTTGTTTGACAGTTTTTATATTTCAGCACTTTGAATATATCATCCCACTTTCTTCTGTTTTGTGGTTCTCTTGTTTTTTAATTGCTCTTTTGCTGTCTTTCTTTGTGAAGTGATAATTTTCCACAGTGGTATATATGACTCCTTTCTCTTTATATTTTGTGTATCTACAAGGTGTCTGCTGAGATGTCTATAGATAGCCTTATTGATGGTGAGGGTTCCTCATAGGTGTAGAATTTTTCTTTAATAATAAAGAATTATTATTCCTTTGGTGGTGTTATGTTTCCTTGGTATTTCATGATCCTGTGGCCTTACATTGGTATCTACACATTTAACAAAGTAGGCACCTCTTCCAGTCTTTACAGACTGTCCTTGGGAGGCAAAACCCTTCACTAGTCAATCTCTCTAGAGATTCTGGGTGATGTTGGCAGGTGAGCTTGCTGCTGGCATACTTGGGTAGGCAGATCTGGTGCCTGGGTCATCAGGTGGGCAGGGCTGGTACTTGGGTACATGGTCACAAGCCTGGTGCCTAAGTTTGCAGGGGTGGGCCTGGAGCCTGGGTTCACTGGGGTTGGCCTGGTGATTGAATCTGTAGTGATAGGCCTGAGAACTGGGTCTGCATGTACAGGCCTGAATCTTGGGTCCTCATGGGCCAAATAGGTTCCATTGTTCTGGGATGGGCCTAGTGTCTGGTTCCATGATGGCTGTTCTGGTACTATGATGCACCAGGAGCCTGGTTCCACAGGAGCTGGCTTGAAGGCCACAGGGACCTTCCTGGTGCTAAGGTGAGACTGGAGCCTGGGGTTATAAGAGTCAGCCCATAACCTAGGGCCTCAGACTATAACCTCAGGAGTCAGCCTGGAGGTTTGGTCTGTGGGATCTGGTCTGGCTCTGGGGCAGGACAGGAGCCTAAATCCTTGGGAGCTGGTCTGGATGCTGGGGCTGTGGGGCTGGCCTGACCATAGGGAAGGCTGAGAGCCTAGGTTTGCAGGTCTGGTCTGGAGGTTTTTGGAGACCAGACTGGTACTGGGTGACATGTGAGTCTGGGGTTGTGAGAGGCTGCCTCGTGCTGGGGTGGTTCAAAAGCCTGGGTACACAGTAGTAGGCCTGATGCTGGGCTCAGCAAGAAACCTGGGTTTTTTGGTGCCCACCTAGAGCCTGGGATTGCTAGAGTCTGCTAGGACCCTGGGGCCATGGGAGCTTCCTGGGGCTCTGGGAATCAGCTGGTGCCAAAATGAGCATGGGACCAAGATTCACAGGAGCCTGCTGGGAGCCTGGGACCATGGAAACCAACAGGGGGTCATTGCAGCCAGCAGGCATTGGGCTGAGCTGGGGGTCTGGGTTTGTAGGCACCCATAAGCAGCTACCTAAGGCTACAGGAGTTGGCCTGGTGCTAGGGCCTGCTGGCACTGTGGTCCATTGTGAAACTGGGCACTCGTTTTACTCTCCTTCTCCCACAGGGAAGGTGTCTTTCTCTGTGTTGGTCTGCCCGAGCTGGGGAGAGGGTAATGGGGGTAATGTGATTCTACCTTTTCTACCCTCCTCAAAGTGTCTTTTTTATTTCCATGCTGCACTTCGGTGCTATAATCTGTCACCTGGAATTCTAGCTCTTTTGAAGATAGTTTTTAGGTATTTTTTTTGTGCACAGATGTTTGTTCAAATGGATGTTCTGGGGGCGGGGACAGCACTAGAAATTCCTTTGCTGCTGTTTTGCTGACATCCTCAACAAGAGATTTAACCATGTTTTCGTTTGCAAGAATTTTCATTAGTCAAGGACATGGTGGGAGTCCAAATATCATAAAACCATTCAAAAGCTAATGTTCTATTATTTCACATTAAAAAAGTAACTGTGGAAACCAAATTCAGGATAATGGCTCTGCTGTTGGACTGGGACACACCTGGAACACTGCTTTCATTTCTGAATACCCCTAAAGAAGGACACTGATAAATCAGAAGAATCCAGAGGTGCAGTCTGGGTAGTGAAGGGTCTGAAAAGCACTTCAAAACATCACTGCAAATTATTTTAAGTTTCAACCTTAAAATAAAGAACAGAACCAAAATTTTAAAATGTATAGTCATGGCACAGTAGCAATTTTCAAATACTTGAAAGGCTTTCAAGGT
The DNA here is from genome assembly GCF_039906515.1 of Pseudorca crassidens. NCBI lineage: Eukaryota > Metazoa > Chordata > Mammalia > Artiodactyla > Delphinidae > Pseudorca > Pseudorca crassidens. Next base: position 114,544,465 of record NC_090300.1, on the reverse strand, counting down.
AGAAGAAATAAACTTCTTATTGTTTCCTCCAAAGGGTAATATTAGGACAGATAAAAATAATGAGGAGGAAGAATACTGCGAGTTGGGAAGTTTAGCACATTATTGCTAGATGATAAAGAAATATTTTCTGAGAGTAAACCATCTAACAAGGAATGTGCTGAACCATCTTTTTAGATAACACTCCCACTGGATAAATCTTTGCTGTAGGAAAAGAAAGTGAGTCTTATTTATTTCTGAAGACTCAGGACCCAGAACATAGATGCCCCTGAATAATATCTATGTAATGAATGAATGAATTCTATTATGTTCAAATATTCTCTGAATTTAAACTTTTGTACCATTAGGATAAATGCACACTAATTTTGAGATTCCCCTTGCCATTCTTTAGTTGCATTGCCTTATGTGGGTATGTAGGATAAAGCATCCAGCCGGGCTAGGGAATAAACACATGCTGACTTCTCACGCAAGAGCATTGCGGATATTCCATTCTTAGTGAGGCAAACCGTGGGGCTAAAAACAGTACAAGATCAGAATGCTTAATGCAGGTCTAGAAGACATTTTATCTCTTAGAGGCCAGTACTCCCATATATCCATTATGGAGATTATGGCTCATGAAAGAGTATAAAAACGATTATTTTTCCTTCCAGTCTCTGATGGATGTGAAGCACAAGCTTAGGTTGCTGCATCTAGTCTCAAAAATTGATTCAAAGGGTTACTTATGCATTCAGGACATAATCCTCTGAAACAGTTCTAGCATCAGTTTTTGCTATTGTGAGCTGTCTATTTGGTTTTCTGTCAACCAGACAAGATGTCAAGTCATGTTTCCTTGCTTCAAATTGCTACATATTATCTATCTCCTGGTGAACTTGTTTTCCACATGCTCATATTTAAGTAGGAATAGAGGTAAATACATAAAGTTGAATGCCTGAATTGTTCTTAAAAGGCCAATTCAGAATATTTTTAAAAGTATATATATATATATATATTTTTTTTTTTTTTTTTTTTTTTGAGGTGTGTGGGCCTCTCACTATTGTGGCCTCTCTTGTTGCGGAGCCAGGCTCCGGACGCGCAGGCTCAGCGGCCATGGCTCACAGGCCCAGCCGCTCTGCGGCATGTGGGATTCTCCCGGACCGGGGCACGAACCCGCGTCCCCTGCATCGGCAGACGGACTCTCAACCAGTGCGCCACCAGGGGAGCCCTTAAAAAGTATTTTAGTGTGTCAAATGTGAATTGACACACAGTATTTTGCTGACAGCAAGCTGGAAAATCTTCAGAATATGAACTTTTTATATGACTTAAGAACTAACAATTCAAAAAGGTAAACCTGAATGTTTTGTAATGAATGTTTTTGGAAACACATTTGAAATCTATTCTTTACCCAACAAGCTTGGATATGCACGTCTTGGGCATTATCTTTTCTTCACTTGGCAAGCATAACTGCAGACAACATTTCCACTTGTCTAAAGAGTTTTTTTTTTGGTTGGTAGAACTCTCCTCACATTTTAGTAAGAGAGTGTTTTTTTTGAAAACACACCCTAAAAAGGTTTTAAGCTGCTTTGTTACAATGCTAGAGTTTGTCATTAGTGCTCATTATCTCTGTGTTTGGCAAGGATGCATTTATGTTTAGGATAAATAATTGTATTTATTCAAATATAATTTTGACATTTATTTAAGAATAGCCAATTCTTAATTTCTCAGAGTAACGTAGAAAAGCCTAGTCATGGATTAGCCAAGTAATGTACTGGAATATATAGATTAGGCAGCTACAGTAATTAACATATGTGGCTTTCAAAGTAGAAACTTAATGTTCTACAGTTTTGTTCAGCTATAACTGGAAAGTGCTGAAATTTCAAGCATAGTTATAACCATCAGTGTTATATATACAGCAAAATATATTTTTATTCAAAAGAATACAAAAGCAATGACAAATATAATAGAAAAAAACAGCTCTTAAAAAACATTGCTATCTATCTACTTTGCTTGTTTTGCACATAACTGCTGGTGGGATTTGATGGGTGAGGAAGTGGGAGGATGGTTGGCATCATTATTATCTGGGGCACTGAGGTGGTTGTACAGCTCCTTATGAATGAGGGAACCAGGAAATAAGATAGCTCCATAAGGTAAGGACAAGGGAAAAAATGATCTGGGGGTGTATGGAAGGAATGAGAGAGAATAAGAAGGAAAAAAGACATTAAGGGTCACTGAGTATCCAGCCCTAAAAAAAAAAAAAAGGGAGTCTTATCCCATGATTCCATTTATATCAGATTCTGGAAAATACCAACTATAAACTACAGTGATAGAAAACAGGTTAGTTATTTCCTGGGGCTGGAATCAGGGAATGACGACTGCTGGGGCTGGTCACAGAGGAATGGGCACAAGGAAACTGGAAATGGTTTGCATCTTAAGTGTTGGTAAAACACAGTATAAATTTGTAAAACTCACCAAAATATACACTTAAAATGCGTGCATTTTAAGATGTAAATTACCTCTTTGTAAAGTTGATATTAGAATGTAAAATACAAAATTATCAAACTCAAAAAAAATAGAAAGAGCCACTGAGTATCTATTATGTGCTAATTTCCTGCACAGTACTAGCTGTTTTACGATCATGAACTCATTTCATACTAACATCAACGCTTTGAAGTAGATAACACCTTCCCCAGTGTGTAGATAAGAAAACCAAGACTCAGAATGTTTAGGAAACTCACCAGAATTACATAGCTAAATGGAAATTTTAGATTAGTTTTGAGGCCTATAAGGCATCTTAACAGGAATGGTGAGTAGGAAATTGGTTATATAGTTGGGAATTAGGGGGAGGGGTAAGGGCTGGAGGTAGAAATTTGGGAGATAACAGATTAAAGATCATAATTATGTCCTGTGTCTTAACGAAATCACCTAAGGCAGGAGTAGAGATAGAGAGGAAACCAGGAACTGTAGCTCTCTCACCAGTTTTACCAGTTTTAATGATGATTAAGCCATTCTGTATAAGTGTAATCTTGGCTTGACTGCATGCGAATTCCTATTATAAATATGTGGAAAATTTCATTTTGTAATGCATCAACATACTCCCCCCACCCCCCCGCTTTTTCTTTCCTGTTAAAGAGAGTACAAAGTAGGTGAATTGCTACCCAATTTGTGTTTGGGAGATGTGACGGTTGGTGGTGGACAGAGGACTCCAGAATGAGGTTTAGTGTCAATTATTTTCACTGTGATATGCGTAGGAATTAATAGTAAATGCAAAATTAAGAGATAAGGCAAAAGATGAAGGGAAATGAAAGTGACATGTTAGACCTGCGCGGTCTCCTAGGAGTTTCGACTCGCCCAGGAAACAACAAGAGTCGGAAGTCGATGCAAAACGCAAGAGGTTTATTGAAGGCCGGTGCACCGGGGTTCCTTGGTCCTCACGCAGGAGGTCGAAGAAGGAACCCTTTTGGGCGCGAATATGTCAGTTTTATAGGTTCCCACTTCCCCGTATGTAAATTATAGATTTGGTTGTGTTCTCCTGCTGATTGGTCCCGGCTTAGGCTCGGACCAGAGAGGGAACTTGTCCCCAGCTGCCTGATTGGTCTTTGACAGACACCTTTTTTACATTTTGTTATCTCCCTCCTTCTCGGAAGGGGGCCGGACATCCTGGAAATTCACCCATTGTCTAAGAAGCCCCTATTGTCTGGAGAGTTCTTAATCATTAGCTGGAACAATGTCCCTCGAGTCCCACAGACACAGAACAAGGTATTATAATGAAGATATAAATATAGTCAAAAGAAAAAGAACTTATTGTACAAAAGATTAAGAACACATAAATAACACACTAAATAAAAAAATTTTTCTAGCATGCTGCATGACTTTTAGTAGGACAAAGATTTTTAGTAGGACAAAGAGAAATGAAGAAGTAAACCCTTTCTTCTCAGTATGTATGAGGCTCTGTTACAGCTACGTCTCCCAGCCTGGTCTTTCCATTTGATCAAACAAGTTGAAAATAGAGGAGGAAATAGAGAAGAGAAGCAAAATTTTGTGTCTTGTAAGACAAGATAAATTAATTATGGTGATATCATCTTAAATAAGAGGGTATTTAATATTGTATTTGAAGGGTTAAATTAAGAAGGTTATTAAATAATTATTCCCCATATTACTAGACAAATGGTCTTATATTACCTGAGGCAGAATCAGGTTTAAAAACAAAGACTTTCTAGGAGCTATTAGGCAAAGTTGTGGCACACAGTTTTTGATAGGCAGGTTTTTAAGTGTCCCAGTACGACACTTTAAATAGAGTTATATTTGTCTGGCTAATTTCCCTTGCCCTTGTCCATACTTAGGTGTCCCCATACTTAGGTGTTTTTTTTCCCAGATCCTTTATTCTGTGTCTAGGTTTTGCTTATATTGGCTGTCAACTAATTTCTCCTAAGAAGTTGACTTTTATGTTATTAGAAACACGGAATGGAAAGAGTACTGGAGCAGAAGACAGCTGTCACATATTTCCAGTCCTGACTCACATTAATTTTCTGTGCCTTGGTTTTATTAACTACAAACTAAGAGAGGTATATTAGAATCTCTACAGTTAAATTAGATTTTTAGAGTCATTCCAGCTCTAAGACGATTCAACTGCATTCTTTTCATTGTGAACTTTTTCCAATTTTTTTGTCTTTAGTTAGTAGAATTGTTATAACTTCTGGTGGCAAGGACTGTAAAAGAAGGTTCCCTGGAAAAAGTAGCATAGAAAACATTGTTGAGACTGTCAGAGGAATTCTGTAGGGATTCTACTGTGCAGGCCAACCATAACATCGTGTCACCTTTTACATTTTTTCTTTCTTAATTTTTTCAGACTTGTCCATTCTACTTCCTAAGGGCATCTCATTCATCCTTATTTTTGTTCCCACTGCTACTGGCCTTGTTAAGTCTCTCTCTCACTTTTACTACAATAATATAGTCTTTTTAAAAAAATCTGGTCTCCATTTTAAACACTCTTCAATATGTTTTCTGTTCATAGTAAGTGATTTTCCTAAATGAGGGGTCTTAATCATGACATATCTCTGCTCAAAAAATTTTGATGCCTCCTCATTGTCTACAAAGTCCAAACTTCTTACTAAGACTTAAAATTAAGGCCCTAAACAGTCTTCCCAACCTGGTCCATGATCCTGGTTCTATTGCTGCCTTCATCAACCCACTAGTCTCTGAATGTATGATGGACTCAATGGCCACTCTGCCTTTGCTGGTTGTGTTCCCTCTATCTGGATTGTTCTTCCTCCTTCCTCATTTCTTTTTGTCAAAATCCTATTTATCCTTTAAGTCTTAACTCAGCCACCTCCTCTGTGAAGCCATTTTATGGCTGGATTAATCTTTCATAACACTTTATGTCCACTGTAGAGTAGGATTCATTCTTTTATTACGGTTTGTGTTTGATTTTCCCCAAAGACTTTTAAACTCCCTGAGGTGGAGCCTAAGAGTATTGCTCACCTATGAATTCCGCAAAGTGCTTACCTATGCAGATAAGTATTCAGTACATGTTTTTTTTGGATTCAATTCTCCTAAAGAATGGAAAGTTGATGAAGGAAGTTATAGTCACTTAATTGACAAGGGCTGTGATGTTGATAGTCCTGGGGAGAGTAAAAGGCAGCTGAAGTGGGGCACATGGGTTACAAGAATGCAATATCACATGCAGAAATGAGGGAAGGTGGGATGAGCAGAGAAGAATCTCAGCTGGTCAGGAAACAGCCAGATAATGATTCCAGGATCCACTGGAGGTAAAAGAAGATAAGCAAAATTTTAAATATATGACATGAGGACAATCGCCTTTTCTGTACAAAGAGGCTCATTAGCTGTGAAGGGAAGACACTTATTTTAACTGGCTGGGCACTGGTGCTGAGAAGCTTTCAGTTTCTGAATATGTACAGGGATGTCTGCTGCTGAAGGAGAGATGGAGATGAGATTCACCGGGGCTTCAGGAGAAAATAGGCTAGTGTAAAAAGATGTTGTCTTTCAGATAATATAAGAAAAAAAAAAGGCTGAGAAAATTGCGGTATCCTTCCACATGATTTGAGGGAAGTGACGTGTCTCAGTCAGGCCCAAGGTGCTCATGTTTGAGGCTCTCCATGCTGTTGATAACATGAAGACTGGTAGTCTGATGTATGTCTTCTAAGTTTCAAACCCCCTCCTAGTAATACTTCTAGAATTCCTCATGTTCAGTGAGTATTTAGAAAGATAGAATTCAGAACAATTTACTCTTATCTTATACTGCATTGATGGAGTGCTGGGCTCTGAGTAGCGGCTAACCTTGTCATTCATTCAAGAAATATTGAGTGCCTACCATGTGTTAGATGAGCAAAATCAGACACAGCTCTACTTTGATGAAGTATAGAGTGTAACAGGAAAGGCACGCCTTAGTCACATATTCAAAAACTAAATGTATAATTACAAAGTGTGATAAATGTCAAGAAACATAGTGTTATGAGAATATTCTGATCTCATCTGATAATGGGAATGCTGGCTCATCATTTAGTAACTTCATTGGCTATTGTGTTCTTGGGCAATTACTTAACCATTTGTTGCCTCAGTTTCCTTTTTGGTAAAATTGGAAAAATATAACCTGCTTCATAGGTGGCTTAGAATGGCATGTGGCATATGGTAAACATTCAATACGTTGTACCTATTTATTATTATTGTTACTATTATTTTAGTGAATCAGAGCTCTAGTTCTAGTAGTTATTCCCTTTTTGTGGAATTTTAATGGATTAAAATTAAAATGGATTAAAAAGATCTATTCTCTTATCTATTCTTTTGAGTAGTTTCTGTGGTTTCGTGTCACACAAAAATCTGGAATAAGTATCACAAAAATAGTGGAACTTGATACATTAATTTTGTTCTGATCATTCCATCATATAATAACAAAAGCAAAAGAAAATCATCTTGGTTATCTGCTCTCACTCTTTCATTCATCCCACCCATATATTAAACATTTCTTAAGAAAATAAAGCTAGTTGCTGGGGGAGTGAAAAGATAAATTAGCATCAATTCCTGATCAGTCTCCCAGTCTAGTAGGAGTGACAGACAAGTACATAAACAGTTACAATGTAGCCAAAGAAGTTATATAATTGAGAACTGTACCAAATATAGCTGAGACACAATGGATCACTTCCATTCAAGTTGGGAAGATGAGAGAAAGCAAATGACAAGGCAGAGAGGGAGCCCTCCTGTCCTTTTCCTTATCTTACACATGTAGGTTATAAGAAATAAATTTCATTATAATTCTCATCCACAGGATATATGCTAGAGAGAGCTATGAAGATTTCTTCTGGTATTCTGTTAATCAAAGTGCAATTTTATTAAGGAGATAAATATAACAATGATCATACTTTCAACTTTTGACTGACTGTAGCAATCACATATAGTGAGTCTTGGCAAGTTTACACTATACCATTCATTCAGTTGGTCAGCATGCCTCTCTATCCCTTTTTTTATTAAAAAAACTAATGATATTCTCATGTCCTTGGTTTATGGTTTTATACGTTATTTCCCTTAAACTACCCTCTTGCCCCTTATTTTATTCTTATATTCCCCTCTTACCCTTTGCTGGCAGTTTCACTGCTAATCCTCCTATCCTTCTGTCAGTTTTCAACAAAGAACAGAAAAATGTCCATTTAAAAAACACTCTGGGGCTTCCCTGGTGGCGCAGTGGTTGAGAGTCTGCCTGCCGATGCAGGGGACACGGGTTCGTGCCCCGGTCTGGGAAGATCCCACATGCCGCGGAGTGGCTAGGCCCGTGAGCCATGGCCGCTGAGCCTGCGCGTCTGGAGCCTGTGTTCCGCAACGGGAGAGGCCACAACAGTGAGAGCCCTGTGTATCACAAATAAATGAATAAAAATAAAAAACACTCTGGAATTACAGATCACAGGATTTGGGAAAAAATAGGAAGAAGTAGCATATTATAATAGGGGACACTGGTGACATTTTTAATCTACATTATTGGAGGAAAGGGGAAGAAAGAAAAGATATGAACAGAGAAGTTTTTGAGAGCAGAACAAAAACAATTTAAACAGTTTCTGATGTATATTTCGCTTTACATCTATTTTGTAAAATTTTGACTCCAGAAGGTGAATTGACAGTAGAAAGCTAATATTTGTCAGTTGACAAAGAACTAGGTTTCACCAAAGCAGATTTATTTCACAGGTAAATATTTTGTATTTAAAAAGTAGGTGAGCAGAGTAATATAATGTCTGGGTTTAAAAGTTTCATTACCTGGTGGGAAAGGATAGAAATAATTATTCAAATGGAGAAAGGCAAGGTAAAGTAGATGGTAACATGGAAGAGAAAGGCATAGGGATAGGCTCTGAAAGCAAAATGTAACGTTATAAGCACCAAATTATAGAAAGTAGTCTGTGATTTATTAAACTTGACATAGATGGAAAGGATGACTATGTTAATATCCTTTATATCAAGAGGTAGAATGAAATGAAAAGTAGACAAAACAATGATGGCATGTGTTTTGCTTTGCAATAAGTTACTAAAGTCACCATAAATGTCTATGGCAGCAAACACCTTTCCAGAAAAAGTTCACAGAAGAGGAGGCACAGTAGTGTCTATTTACTGAAATAGTCATAGAAAAAGACTTTTAGATGGGATGGCAGTGCTAAGGGGAAAAGATATGGGTCATCTATAGACACAAAACCAATCAAATCAAAAGGAAGAGAATGCAGATAAATGGAAAAGAGAAGATAAGAAAAGAAATGTACTTGGGGAAGCAGAAAATCTTCAGGGTTTAAGTGAGTAAATGCCAGGAGGATAAAAGAATATGAAACAAAAAGGAAGTAGCAAAATGAGAAATTGTGGAAAAAATATGTGTATCACAATTTTCCTGATTTCCAGCCCAGCTCACAGCCATTCTTTCCTGGGCCACCAGTTGTGGACCATCAGAAGTTAGCTCAGAGTCAGCCTTGAATAAAGGTCTACTGAATAAATCTTGATAATGCAATTCATCTAGCATTTGGGGAAAATGTAAGTAAGGAAAGTGGAGGAAGACCTTTCCCTATGAAATACTCATTGAAATTCCTTAGAGATGAAAAGAAAGAGAATTCTGAAAGAATAAGCACTGAAGAACTAATTGTTGTAACTGCTAGGAAATAGAAATGGCGACTTGGGCAAAGGGAGGTTTTCAGTAATTATTTTCATCAGTTTTCTTTGAATTTTTATAGGAATATGTCATAATTTTCAAATTCAAAGATTTTTTTCAAAGCTATAATGGATTAAACTGTTGTTTACATATTGTTTAAATGGGAACTTTGTTAAGGCTATAGGACAAATTAATTGGTCAGGTAATGAATAAACGTATCACTTACTCCTACTTTCTTTTGTGAAAGAGATAGAAGACAGTTGAGAATGAGACTGAATCCAGTGAGCTATGTAAATTCTTCAAAGTATTTATTTTTTTGTGAAGACAATGGGTAGAGAATTTGAAGAATTTTGTGTTTTCCACCTTTTCCAGTTGTAACTCCTTCCCATTTGTAACTATATGTGTTCTGTTAGAAATCAAATAGTTGTTCAAGTGAAGATTACCAAATTCTAGTAATAGATATTCTGATTCTGTAACATGGATTACATTTATTTTCATCTTTAAAATTTATATTATTTCTTTTAATGTTGAGTCATTTTAATATGCAATGTCCTGGAGGTATCTAGGTCAGTCAGAAAATCAACTAGGCAGTTATATATATAATTCTGGATGGAGGTAAAATCTGGAATGTATAGGCATAAATTTGTTCATTAAAGCCTTAGAAATGGATTAGATTGCCCAGAGGTAGTGGTTGTTGTTATTATTATTATTATTATATATTTTTTCGCGGTACGCGGGCCTCTCACTGTTGTGGCCTATCCCGTTGCGGAGCACAGGCTCCGGACATGCAGGCTCAGCGGCCATGGCTCACGGGCCCAGCCGCTCCGCGGCATGTGGAATTCTCCCGGACCGGGGCATGAACCCGTGTCCCCTGCATCGGCAGGCGGACTCTCAGCCACTGCGCCACCAGGGAAGCCCTATTATTATTATTTTTAAAGTATAGCAATAAAAGAAAATGGCTCACAGTTGAGCTATGACACACTTCAAATTTTAACATCCAAGCAGAAGAATCTATGCTGGCAAACAGTGCTGTGGAGGAGCAGCCGCAGGGAGAAGAAATAAAAGGAGAAGACCCTGATGTCAGGAACCCGAAATGAGAGTATCCTCAGAAATAAACACGAGTCACACCGCCTGCTCCTCCACCCATGCCCACCACAGTCCCCAGGCAGGCAGTGGCATCCCAGCCCCTAACCTCAAGGCCCAACCTGTGCTCAGGGTAGACCATGGATCATTGGGCCCCCGCAACTGTGCAAGCCTGGGCTCCCTAAGTCTTCGGTTTCTTCCTGCATACCAGGAGCCCCTGGCACTTCACATGTGTGCTCCAAGGGTCCAAATCATGGTGGCCAGCCCCATGACCCACATTTAAAATAAGCATCTTCTAGGACAAAGGTTGGCATATTTTATCTGTAAAGGGCCAGATAGTAAATATTTTAGGCTTTTTGTGTTAGAAGGTCTGGATTGTAATTCGTCAACTCTGCAAAAGCAACTATAGCCAACATGTAAAATGTGCATGACGGTGTGCCAATAAAACTTTTTTTTTTTTTAACAGAAATAATTGGCAGAGTGAATTTGGCCCATGGGCACTAGTTTTCCCACCCTCCCTATCAAGATTCTTTTTAAATGGCCTTAGAAGACATTTTGAGGACATATACATTTATATACAATATTTTAGCTTAATGCAACTCACAATTGTTTTAAAAAATTCAGGGCAGGGGGATGTAAAAGGTGTCTTCCCTCCTTTAACAGGGATAGTTTTATATTAGGAACAGGAAAACTTAATTGCATGTGTAATAATGTAATTAAGGGGTTTAGTATACTAACTGTCAGCACTGAGCTATTACCACTATAGCCTGCTGTTTTGATGAAATGTCAATGGTGGAGTATTGCATGATGAAATGTCTCTGGCAATGTTGATGACAAAATGTCAACGGTAAGATGCTGCATGGAGGAACATTCCTACAACGAAATGTTGCATAACAAGATGTCCTTACAATGGAATGGTCAACAAAATGTCACCATGACAAAGGAATACACACATATACATAAGCACACACACCAAGAAATGACATGGCAACTTGGCTGCCTAATTACTTTCTATCTGATTTAAGTTGACAGAAAGACTTTTTACTTTTTAAATCAGAGAGTGCTAGCACATTTAAATGCCAAAAAGATTTTTCCCCTTTTTTTCTGGGACACTGCAGTGGCCCCTTTCATCTCTGTGCTTCTCACTGCAGAATGTTGCCAAGCAGGTGATCCTGGCATCTCTGAGTCAAGAGAGCTAGTTCAATCACCTGCTTTGCGTTCCCCACCTCTCCCACCTCCTTCCCAGTTGGAACAGTGAGTTCTCTGTGAAAGCTTCTGCAAATGATGACAAGGAGAGTTCTCAGAGAAAGCAACTGAGCTTTAATGCGAGTAAAACTGTTCCAAATGTAAAACACATTTGAAAATCTAAATGTGTGCCCCCCGAAACCACATCAATAGAACCTTTAATGATCTTCAGAACCAGCCTTTTCTCTTCCAGTCAGTGGGAAGATTGTTTCAAATCTGTTTGTGCCTGAAGCACTTTTGATTGTGACAGTCTTCTCATTCATGGGCTAAACATGGCGTCCCACTGGAAGTGCCATCAAGGTTCACAGCAATACAGTATGATATGAAAGCATAAACAGAAGTCGGAACTGCATTTCTCCTCTGAGATAACAAGTGCAACTAGATTTTCAGATCACCTATTATGCCATAAAAAATAAAAGGGAAAGGAAACTAAGACCTACTTTATGTCAGCTCCCTGGTTCATGGGAATGAAACTTGCCAGGTCAATATGGAGCCCTTTAAATGACTTCTACAGACCTTATCTTGATCCTTGCTTTTGGCCAACTGTTAAAATTTTGCATACGATAAAAGCAGAGATATTAACATCAATATGAACTTCTTTCTGCTTTTTGTGGGTTGGTTACTCAAAATTGATTAAATAATGAATTTTTCACAACCTGCCTTAGTTTTTCCCTTTTGCTTTGAATCCCTGACCAAAAATAAAGGCTCAGCCATACCTAATGTTTGGGCTTCCCAACATACAGATTAAGACTTAAGATTCATGTAACCCTGTTTCTCACAGTAATGAGCTGACTGGATAAAATAACACTGGTTTTCTGTATAGATATATATACTTCACCCTCATTATAGAACTATTTCAAAAGCCAAGGATATTGAAAGTTATAACAGTAATGTCAGCCCTCATGATTAAATCATGAGGCACATGAGTTTTTCGTTTAAATTTTATGTTCTCATGATCTCAATATTTTTCATGCAAATCCTGTTATTTCTGCATCCTTTCACACTCCAGCTTAAATTGCTTGTCAATCGCCGTGCTCTTCTTGAGTGCAGCACTTCTGAGCTTCTCCAATACGATTTTATACATCTATTTATATCTACTTCTTTAGTATATTTTCCCTTAAAGAAGACATTGGTACAGCATTCCAAATCACATTTAATGAAGTCTTTTGAATTGGGAGCAGTGACTTTGGAGGCCAAAGGAGATGAGGCAAGAGCATTGGTTTGGTTAAGGGCTGGGGGTGAGGAGGAACTATAGGTTAATAGAGGAAGAAGCCCTTTTATATTTTAACATTTATAACATTTTTTAACATTATAACTAGAGTGCTTACACTAGGGATTGATTAGAGCAAAGGCAAAACTGCAGCCTAAGAGAGAAACACCATTAATTGGAAGATCATTACAACGTTAGTTAACAAAAAAGTGCGTTTGTAAAAACCCTCATAAAATAACCCTTGAAATCTCAAATCTTTCAAGGCAACCCAATTTTTCAGAACCTGTAAGTCTTCAATTTAAAATTTTTTGCCAAATGTTTTCTTTTCTTTTTAGTGAGTACTATTTCTGATTTCCATAATATATCCTGGTATCATCATGCACTTTGACCTTAGAAATCTAAGGGACAAATATGCTTCTGTCAGGTCAGTGCTCTTTTTCTTTCCGAATCTACAAGACTTGCACTATAGATATCTACAATTGCACAGACAAGTCTTAATCCCCTGTTACCAGTCCCCCTAGTGCTCCATCTTATTTTTTCATACAGGTGAACATATTGCCATGTACCTTGTAAAATCAGCTAATGTGCTTGCACGGAGCTGGAATGTCACTGGTATAACAAGACATGCAGTAATGTGTGCTCATGTAGTTGAGGACACTGCTAATTGATTATACATTTATTTGCCACACCACTATTCTCCTTGGAATATTGCTTAAGAAAAAAACATTTGAATAATCTCATACTGTTTTAGGGATTCCTGATGTTTGCTAATGAATACACTGCAAAGCTTTATATTGCAAATGTGTTCTCAAATGTGTAAACTACTCACTGCTTTTTCCATGCATTTTAATATTCCAGAGGATCCTCTAGTGACAGAACATTTTCAATCATTACTTCTCTTTGGTGGAATCAATTACCTCCTGATAGATTCCCTTTCCAAGTTTAAAATTGCATTTAAAAACTCATCTCTCTTCTGAATTCTAATTGAATGTACTTTGAACTCTAGATTCTTTTAGTGAATATTTGTTTATAAATCTTCTATGATTTAAAGGGCTTATTAATACACTTATAAGCTGAGTGTAATAATCAACATATAATATGTAATTCCTCTGAGAATTTAGGTTTATTAAACAAAGATTTTATTTATTCTCAAGGGAAAGACCAAAAACTGACAAAGTAAAAACTGAAAAGTAATGATATATTTTAAACATACTTTGTTCTATCTACATGATTTTTTTAAAGTGATATTTGAGGACATTGAAAATAGATTTGCCTTTAATTGTCTCCCTCTTACACACAGAATCATATATAGTGGCTCATTTCCTTATATTACAAAGCAGCCCATCAACTTTTCAGCAGTTATTATTTTGCAAACATACTAAGCTGCAATATAACCAAGAAGTGAGAAAGTAAGTAAAACATACCTTTAAATAAATATACTACTATGTGCAAACCTTTTATTGACAACTGTCATGTACAAAGCATTTTATTTATTTGTGTTATGATATTTGTTTTTTATAATAACCCAATGAGATGGGAATTTTTAAGCCTGGTTTTCAGGCGAGGAATATAGGAGTGGAGCTAAAATTACCTGTTGGAATTTACACAATTAATTAGCAACAGAGTTGGGATCTGAACCTAGATATAGCTCACTCCAAAGCTGTTCGCACTCTTTTTTTTTTGCAGTACTCGGGCCTCTCGCTGTTGTGGCCTCTCCTGTTGCGGAGCACAGGCTCCGGACGAGCAGTCCCAGAGGCCATGGCTCACAGGCCCAGCTTCTCTGCGGCATGTGAGATCTTCCCAGACCGGGGCACGAACCCGTGTCCCCTGCATCGGCAGGCGGACTCTCAACTACTGCGCCACCAGGGAAGCCCCCGCACTCTTTTTTATATGGCACCCTATCTCTCAAGGTAGATGGTAAAACATCCTTGATTGAAAATGTGTTCAATTTTACCTATAGAAGAAAATTTTAGGGCTTCACTTAGCACCACATTTTTAATTTAAAAACAAATCTAACTGCTCGCTTTTTTTTTTTCGTCTCTAATATTATATGCTGAATAGAAAGTGGATAGAGAGAAGACATTAATAATAAGTACAGATCTGGCAACCTCTCTTAAGATCACATGGAAGACACACAGTGACATGCAATGGAAATAATGCAAATCTTTATTTCCAACCTCAGCACTCTGGAGGATTTAGCACTATTACAATAGTGGCAAAATCCAACTGCAGAAGTCAAACTGTAGAAAATCTATCCTAGCTCTTTCTGACTTGAGGTGAGTGCAAGACTGATCTTTTAAGTCAGTGTCACAAAATTTCAGCCCTTGGTCTTATTTAAAAATTTGGCTGGCTAGTGTCTTTAAAAATCTGAATTTGAATGCCTTCAAATTTTCAAATGTTTGCTTTCATCATAGGCCTTATCACAAACTATCACCTTACCCCAAACCTACTAAAATCACTTACATCAACTTTTTGGCCATGAAGATATTTAAGTTTGTGACTCTTATCCTGCTGTGTCATGTAAACATAAGCTCCTTTTCCTACCTACTCTAACTCTACCCATGGTTCTTTTTTTTTTTTTTTTTAATTTATTTTTGGCTGTGTTGGGTCTTCGTTGCTGCACGTGGGCTTTCTCTAGTTTTGGTGAGCGGGGGCTGCTCTTCACTGCAGTGTGCGGGCTTCTTATTGCGGTGGCTTCTCTTGTTGCAGAGCACGGTCTCTAGGCGCGTGGGCTTCAGTAGTTGTGGCAAACGGGCTTAGTAGTTGTGGCTCGCAGGCTCTAGAACGCAGTGTCAGTAGTTGTGGTGCATGGGCTTAGTTGCTCCGCGACACGTGAGATCTTCCCAGACCAGGGCTCGAACCCATGTCCCCTGCCTTGGCAGGCAGATTCTTAACCACTGTGCCACCGGGGAAGCCCTACCCATGGTTCTTCTGAAGTACCCAACAGGGTTAGGATTAGATTGAGATGATTTTACCTTGGGCACAAACTTTTAGATGGTACCAAAACACTCAGTCATCAAGATAAAGAGAGTTTGTTTTTTTTGCAGTACGTGAGCCTCTCACTGTTGTGGCCTCTCCCGTTGCAGAGCACAGGCTCCGGGCGCACAGGATCAGCGGCCATGGCCCACGGGCCCAGCCGCTCCGTGGCATGTGGGATCTTCCCGGGCCAGGGCACGAACCCATGTCCCCTGCATCGGCAGGCCGACTCTCAACCACTGCACCACCAGGGAAACCCAAGATAAAGAGAGTTTTAATAAAATATTTTTTAAAAATCAAAAATAATCCAAAATTATTATGATAAACAAAATAGAGGCATTACCTAGTCCTTACTCTGGTATCCAAACTGCCCTCTAGAGACTATAATATTTTTATACTAATAGCTTAAAATCCAAGGCCCTCATTCTTACTTGGTTAGTCTCTGCTTCTTCTGCCTCATCTCCTAGTCTGGAAAAAAAGCACAGTAGCAACCAATCCTGATTAGAAGAGAACTCAAACAGCAAACCCATGTGGCTCGCTACAGAATAGGAGCCTACATTCAGTAAGCCTTGAAGAAATTTTCTGCATAGTTGATTTTTTTTTTTTTTTTTTTGCGGTACGCGGGCCTCTCACTGTTGTGGCTGCTCCCATCGCGGAGCACAGGCTCCGGACACGCAGGCTCAGCGGCCATGGCTCACGGGCCCAGCCGCTCTGCGGCATGTGGGATCTTCCCGGACCAGGGCATGAACCTGTGTCCCCTGCATCGGCAGGCGGACTCTCAACCACTGCGCCACCAGGGAAGCCGATAGTTGATAATTTTAAAACAATAATAGCTAACAATTATTGAGCATTTCTGTGGAGGCCCTGTGCTAAGCACTTTATTTGAATTATTTTTACTAATCCCTGACAACTATTGTATGTGATAGAGTTGCTGTTATGACCAATTTACGTATGGGTCTAAGTCATTTGCCAAATTAATACATTGTAGAGGAAGGACTTAAAGCAAGACATCAGAATCACAGAATACGCATTTTTAAGGAGATAACTAGAACTGACCCTGGGTCATAGATAGAAGGCTAAATGATTTTATCTTAAAAAGCAGGGAGGTGTTATACTAAGAGAGCCTGTTATTTAAAACTGGTAGTTATCATGGGATAATACTGGGAGATTTTTAGCAGATTTATTTTTCTTTCTCACATCATCATTATCATCATCAACATCACCATCATCATTATTTTAACTCTTCACTGCAACAAGGATATTCACTGTCTAAGGCAGGGGTCCCCAATCCCCAGGCCTGTTAAGGACTGGACAGCACAGCAGGAGGTGAGTGGCGGGCAAGTGAGCGTAGCTTCATCTGCTGCTCCCCATTGCTCTCCATTGATCACATTACTGCCTGAACCATCCCCGTGACCCCGCCCCGTCCGTGGAAAAATTGTCTTCCACAAAAGCGGTTCCTGGTGCCGAAAATGTTGGGGACCGCTGGTCTAAGGAGGAGGACAGATATAGTCTAGGACAGAAAAAGTCATTTTTCTGTTTTAAATTTGAAGATTGATTTTTAAAATACTCCAGCAGAGACTATGAACTTGAAAGCCACACCCCCTGCCATTTTTAATTGCTATATTTGATAAAAAGTAAGCACTTTTATTTCTAAAAGCTTGGCTTAAAAAATCAAGAGCCACAGTGTGGAGGACTCAGATCTGGTTGTAGCATAAATCAGAGCGAGAACTCCAGGACACTGTAAGAGCTCCCAAGGAGGTTAAAACCCTGACCAGGAGAATTGAGAGGGAAATTTGGAGAAGGTACTATTGGAGTTAGGTGTGCTGAATTTCTGTATGTAAGAAAACAGCAAACGTTGTGGAGACACCCCACACTCAAGATGGTGCCTGAGAGGTAAAGTAGCCCTGACTGTGGGCCTGAGAATAGTGTTACGTGGTTTGGTATTATACGCCTCAGCAGTGTGCAGGGAAAACAACTGTGACTATTGAAGTGAATGTATTTGGAGTGAAAAGGATGCAGAATGAGTGTACCTGAAAAGTGAAGGCCATGGCAGGACTTCAGACATCCTCAGTAGATAAATAGGGATAAGGCCCATGAAGCAGAGGCCATAGAGGATGGAGAGGACCACAGATTTATTGCAGCACTCCTCCATTACTCTGCCCGCCCCCCACCCCGATTGTCCTTTGTGCCATGCTGTTATGTCAACCTTCCCTGGAGCCAGAGCCATCCAGGGAGAAGGGAAGGTGAAGAGGGAGGTAGGAAATACTGTATTGACTGCATAGTGGTCTCGAAGAGATTTAAATGGGAAGCAATTTTGTCTGCGCTTGAATTTGCAAGATTGAAATTTCCTTAATCTTCAGAAATGGAGAACAGTGAAATAAGGTTATCACAGAGGAAAAATGGAAAGATATTATTGTATATTGGTGTTGTAATTGTAAATTTATAGCACCTATAGGAAAATAATTTAACAATGTTATGCCAATGTTATGGATAATCTTCAGTTATCTAGAAAATTAACCTGTACTGAAGTGTGCTCTCTCACTATGATAGAAAGTTAGAGCATCATTTTGTGTACAAAACATCAATTAAATTTTGTTACCCACCCAACAATAGAATCAGAAGTGTAAATTTTAACATTCTAAAGATTTTAATATAATAATCATGTGTATTTTATTACTGCTGTACCTTGGGACTTAACAGGTATCAGATTCTACAAAATCCAATAAAAAAAAAAGAGTAAGGGGGCTTCCCTGGTGGCGCAGTGGTTGAGAGTCCCCCTGCAGATGCAGGGGACACGGGTTCGTGCCCCGGTCCGGGAAGATCCCACATGCCGCGGAGCGGCTGGGCCTGTGAGCCATGGCCGCTGAGCCTGCGCATCCGGAGCCTGTGCTGTGCAACGGGAGAGGCCACAACAGTGAGAGGCCCGCGTACCGCAAAAAAAAAAAAAAAAAAAAAAAAGAGTACGATATTTTTGTGATTAGACATCCACACTGATCTACTGTTTTCTCCAGTGTTTTTCAGGTTATCAATTAGGTTTGATGATTTTTTTGCTCATAAGTTCAGGTTCATTTTCTGTATTAAAAATTCCTGTGGTGCATGTTAAGGGGTTTGACATATTTCTCATTCAAAAAACAGCCCATATTTAAATTGTTAGTAGCACAATGGAAATCAGCAGAGGGAAAATGGAGGAATTGGAGTAAAGACAGTGTCTGGTAGAAAAAAGTCACTCTTTTTGGTTATTTTTCCAAACCTAAACACTTATGAATGTTACAACACCAGACTCTGAGCTGCTTTGCTATAAACTTCTTTTAGCTACATGCTCAAGGTGAGGAAGCGTTTCATTTGTATAGGAGTATGTGCTTCTGGGATTCATGATATCTACTAGAGAAACAGCAAACTTTCTGATAAATCACAGGAAGAAATATGAAAATTTTAAGGAGCACAAAAAATAGAAATTCAAAGAAAATGCTATGCCTTGGCAAAGAGATTTCAGACATTAAGACTGAATTTTTGTCTATTGGGATAATTTTTTCTCCAATATGTTGAAGGAAAGTTAAGCCTATAGTGATACGATATGAAAACTACAAATACTAGTAATCAGTAAAAACTTTCTCTTTTCTGAAATCAAGGCAAGCTACTCTGGCAAACTTCAGCTACCTTAAAGTAAAGATCCTCCTAACTCACATATTTCTTTTAATAATTATTTGATAATTTAAAAAGTTAAATTGTAAAATTTCCTACTTTGAACTAAGCAACATATTATTTTGACTCAGAATAATAAAAGAAAAGCATCCCTCCTCTATTATATATTTGGAAACATCACCTGTTATCTGATAGAATAATTATTGTTATTTTGGTTTCTAGATTAAAAGCAAAGGGCAGGTAGAATGCAAGTAGGGATTGCTGGGAAGAAGGCCAGAGGAAATTAGAATTAGAAATGTAAAATGTGAACAAGCGTTTGAGGAAAAACAAAGCCACTCTGTTTGGAAAAGGTTGAAATCTCATTATTTTCCAAGAGGTACATTAACAACTGCAAAAGCTTCAGGAATTCCAGGTAATCAAGAGTCTTAGAAGCTCACTGAGCCAGCTTGCTTCTTCCCATGAATGCTGCCTCTATAAAGCAGATTTTTCATTTTCACATTAATAGCATGGTTGAGAAGCTCTTGATAGAACAGCTTCTGGGGGAATGGAATTTGTCTGAAGAAGAAATAAGCCTGGAAAAGCCAGAATAGCCATAACTAAAGGCTGACATTTACTTCCCTACCAGAGCTTTTTTGGGTAGGTTGGGGGGTAGCCGGTTTTGAAATCGTGGTATGTTCTGACAATTTAGGATTCCTGAAATTATTGGGGATCAGAAAGAAAAGGATCTTTAAAAATCTCTTGTGAGGATGTTTTATTTCTTTAATTAAGTAAAATGTTTAAAGAGACGAAAAAACTTGCCTGCTGTCTCCCAGGATTTCTCTGAGCCGTTGTATTCATGATAAATCTCTAGCGCTTTTCCTCTCTGTCTTCTATTACTCTCTTAGTTGCTGACTGTAGCCTGAAGTAAAGTGATTGCTGTTCCCTGTCTCTTCATTTCCATCTCCTAACTGTGCTCCTTGATCACTGCTCTCCTACCTTTGCACATTTTCTCCCTGATGTTCTCATTTCTTCATAGCACCATTTCAAGTGTAGATTTCCCTGGTGGAGAAATATAGCATGGTCTGAAAACAAAACAGAACAGAATTCTATATTGATGTAGATAGCCCAGACAATGCAGTGAGATCTTTTAACATGAAAAGCCAGAACCCAAAAAGAAAGAAAGGGAAAAAACAAGTAAATAGGTAATAAAGCAAAGAAGACCTAACATCAAGGTGCACCTTAATTTTCCTCAGACTTTCAACTCATTATGGCCCCGAACAATTTTCTCTGTAAATACGCAAAGGAAGGTTTGTATTTAGAGTAGTGTTTACAGGGTTATGAACAGTTCCCTGGAGCACTGGGAAATATTAAACTTGATCACATTCTTTTCTTACCTCGTTTGATACACTATGTTGAAGTAAGGGCAAAAAGTTACCTCTGGCTTTATAACTCCTGATACTAAAGCTTTAATATATTATATTAAATTTTATAAAATTTATGTAAATAAAATTAATACCATATATACTGTTTTGCAGTTTTATTCTTTTTAAAAATTTAAAGTAATACATACCCAGTTAATAAACAAAAATGGTATTAAAATCATTTCTCACAAAGCAGACTTCTCTGCTTTGCCCTTCCTTATTCTCTGCCTTGCAACTCTTTTTAACCATTTCTTCTGTGTGTTTGTGTTCATATTCTAAACAATATAATAATATTGCTAATTCTTGATTTATGTAGTTTAGGCCTCCTCCATTGACTTCTTATCATGGCAGATGAGGAGTTAGCTCTCTTCTGGCTTCCTCTCTGTTTCCCCTTTATTATTCCAATATCAGCATGTCCTAGTTTGAAGTTAAAGTTATATTTACTTTTTATATTATTCTGAATAAATACTGTTCACTGTAGAGCCAAGGAGCATAACTGTTTGCTTTTCTGAATAATTTTTTTTTAAGTGTCAATAATTCCCTTATTGTTCTCATTTGTCTAGTTTTCTGTGGACCAGAAAACGTTGTTCTTCTCACAACCTCCAACAGCCTTCAGTACAGTTTCTGCATGATCAAATATATCAGATTATTTTTGCACTACGTTTTGTTTCCTCCAGCAGTTTCCCTCCAGAACAGATTCTTATCTTATTGCTCCAGTATTGACTCCTAATTTTCTAGGCCTGCTATGCAGCTGTGATCCTGGAAATTCCCTTCACTTGACTCCTGTTGTTGGAGCTCTATTTCTTGATTTCATGTCTTCCTTATCGGTTGCCTTTGCATGTTAAAAAAAAAAAACAACAACAATTGAATGAGAGTTTTACTTATTTATTTTTGGATTAATTTATTGAAAATGTTGATGATGGCATTATTCTATCATATTGTGCTTTGGAAACAAGAATATCTTAAGGCTCTAGGTACACAGAATAGTAACTGACCCTTGAGTTTCTTCTTATTGTTATTAACCTAGTCAAGTGCCTTCATAAGGTACCTGATAAAATTTCTGAAGAAAGTAATAATCTGGAAATGTAAATATATTAAAATTTTATAATCTTTATATTACTGGGAAATTATATCATTGGGTTTATCTGATATGAGAACTAAAAGTATTAAATTTTACAAATCAGCTGGAAGATTTTTTTATAAGGTCACTGACATGAAGCTACACATATATGTGTATATATGTGTGTGTGTGCGTATATATACATATATTACTTAAAAGTGGTGGGGAGGGCTTCCCTGGTGGCGCAGTGGTTGAGAGTCCGCCTGCCGATGCAGGGGACGCAGGTTCGTGCCCCGGTCCGGGAAGATCCCACATGCCGCGGAGCCTGCGCGTCTGGAGCCTGTGCTCCGCATACGGGAGAGGCCAAAACAGCGAGAGGCCCGCGTACCACAAAAAAAAAAAAAAAAGTGGTGGGGAGGAAACTAACATCAATTGAGTATCTGCTATGTTTGCACAAAATTCTTTTACAGGCAATATTGCTTTTAGTTCTCTGAGGGGCTACATGGTGTACTTGATGAAATATGGACGTTGAAGTTAACAGCCTTTTTTTTTTTTTTTTTTCCGGTATGCGGGCCTCTCACTGTTGTGGCCTCTCCCGCTGCGGAGCACAGGCTCCGGATGCGCAGGCCCAGCGGCCATGGCTCACGGGCCCAGCCGCTCCGCGGCATGTGGGATCCTCCCGGACCAGGGCACAAACCCGTGTCCCCTGCATCGGCAGGCGGACTCTCGACCACTGCGCCACCAGGGAAGCCCAACAGTCATGGTTTTGAATCCCAGTCATGACATTTATGAACTGTGTGATCTTGACTAAATTACTTAATAATGCCCCCAGTTTCTTTACTTTTAAAATGAAGTTTATAATATCTACCTCGTGAGGGATTGTTCAAAGTATTAAATGAGATAATATGGGTAAGGTGACTAGCACATACTACTACTTCTATTAATACAACTATTATATGACTGCCATGCTCCTACAGTTACTACTATAACAACAACAACTACTACTACTACTACTATGGCTAATACTGCATTTTATAGGCAAAGAAACTAAGAGCTTAGACAGGTTAATAAATTTATTCAAGATCACATTCCTGGTAAGTAGAAGAACAGGGATTTGAAATTGGATCATTCTGACTGACTCTAAAACCTTTCCAATACACCGCACACTCTTTATTAAAAGCAAACAAAACCATCACATCATTTTAGACCTTTTGGGCTGCAAAATAATAAACATTTCACTGAACTCTGTAAGGGGTGAGGTGGTTCAGAAGGACGATCTTAACTGTGTTTAGAAAGCTGATCCCTGTAAGATTTGGAACAGAGGATAGAAAGTCTCTTGCTGGAATGTTTAACAGAACATTGGTCTCTGGTTTCCTATTGACCAAGTGTAGGACCAATTATGGATCAAAAATGATGACTGGGGCTTCCCTGGTGGCGCAGTGGTTGAGAGTCCGCCTGCTGATGCAGGGGACACGGGTTCGTGCCCCAGTCCGGGAAGATCCCACATGCCGCAGAGAGGCTGGGCCTGTGAGCCATGGCCGCTAAGCCTGCGCATCCGGAGCCTGTGCTCCACAACGGGAGAGGCCACAACAGTGAGAGGCCCGCGTACAGAAAAAAAAAAAAAAATGATGACTGATTTTTTTTTTATTGTATCTTTGACATTTTGTGTATTATGTTATGAGATGCTAGGTCATGTTTAAATCTTATGTTTGAGCAGCCCTCCTTGTGATACCATGTGGGTGGGCGAAGGGGGACACAAAGCCACTTCATTATTGCCAACTGGGAGTACAAGCCTAGGTACCTCTGCTGATCATCGGCAGGGGCAGAGGAGTGCCTGCTTACTGCTGAGAGGGGCTAATGACAGGCTTCTTAAGAGACCTATGCTGATCCCTCCAGGGCTGGGAGGGGGAGGGTCTCCTTGTTACTGCATGGACACCGTGGTGTGGTGGGAGAGGCTTGTTACTGCTGGAAAGTGAGAAAAATCCAGGCTTCCCATGAGGCCTCCTCTGATACGACTTTGGTGGGGAGAAGGAGGGATAAGCTCATCATCATTGGTTGGGAGTGAGAGTCCCAGATCCCATGTGGTCTCCACTGGCACCACAAAGTGAGGAGGTTTTTTATCTCTAGGCCAGCATGTAAGTCCCAGCTCTAACGCCACCCTGGCAGGGATGGACATTTCATTGCCACCAGGTAAGGATGTAAGTTTAGGTTCACCACTTGGCCTTTGTTGCTCAGAGTGGGAATGAGGCCACAGTTTTTTCTTTTCTTTTTTTTTTTTTTTTCAGTTTTAGTAAGATATTGACAAATAACATTAGGTTTGTTGTGATGATTTTATATATGTATGTATTATGAAATGATTAACATAATAAGGTTAGTTAACACATCCATCACCTCACATAGTTACCTTTTTTCTTTTTGTATATGTGTGTGGTGAGAATATTTAAGGCTTACCTTTTAGCAAGTTTCAAGTATACAGTACAGTATTGTTAATAATAGTCACAATACTCCATGTTAGATGCCCAGAACTTACTTATAATTGAAAGTTTGTACCCTTGACCAACATCACCCTATTTCCCCCATCTCCCTACATTTTTTTCCATGGTGTTTGACTGGAGTGGATCAGTTATTGTTTAAAAGTTTTCTTGCTATGCTGCCCTTGCCTAGTCCTTTGTCTAGAGAGAGCATGCTTTTGTAGGGACATTTTTGGTCTGCACCTACA
Source organism: Pseudorca crassidens (assembly GCF_039906515.1). Taxonomy (NCBI): domain Eukaryota; kingdom Metazoa; phylum Chordata; class Mammalia; order Artiodactyla; family Delphinidae; genus Pseudorca; species Pseudorca crassidens. The sequence goes on along the minus strand of NC_090300.1, from coordinate 114,520,030 downwards.
GGCATTTCTGCGTTGCTGCTTCTCTAGCATCCGGTATAGGATATACAAGCCCAAAAGAAAACCCAGTGAATTCACTGCCATGTTGTTCCTCAGGTCCCAAGATCCCCAGCTGGTCTGCCTCTTTCCTCTCCTTATAGTTTTATGTTTGTTTTATATGAAGTATCCAGAGGTTTAGTATTTCTGAGTAGGAACAATAGAGAGAAGGACATCTACCCCATATCAGATGAGATATCTAGAACTGGAAGTCCTGAACTGACTTTCAAGTCCTATGCTTTTCATTGAATCCAGTAACAAAATTGGGACACTTCACTCAGAGAATTGTATGAAAACATGAACGCAGGGTTTCTTCTTAGGTGTATACTGTTACTTCTGAACCTCATACAGTACATATCATTTCTGTGTGATCCTCAGAGTATGCTAAATGAAATGGTCAGGGAGAATGGGAAATGAGATGTTTAGGGAGGTGAGATTATTGAGCTATGATGTGGTCCCTTGATAGGTGGCATTAACTCAACTGGAGATATGTTAGGAATACAAATATCCATCCTCACCTAAGTAATTAAAGAACTCTGGGGGTGGGACCCAGCAATCTGTTTTTAAACAAGCCCTCAGGTGATTTGGAGGTTAGTTAAAATTTGAAGAACCAGTGAGATCCGGGAATACCTGAGACATCTGCAGTTTAGTACGGCCTGCTGGTAGGAGAGTGAGTACTCCAGAGCCCAGACGTTAATACACTGTGCTGTACATGGGTGGCCTTGTTTTGGAAACTTCTCCTGCAAACTTGTCTTCCTCATTCTTAATTTTGTGGGTAAACAAGGGAAAAGAAAGTAGGCATACTCAATGTTGAAGTTATAATTTGCCTGTACAATCTTGGAGTGGATAGACAACCAAATCTTCTACTTATTTCCACATGAGAAATATCAATATAGTCAGAAACTGCCTTACATTTAACTTTCAGAAGAAGAGGAATGTTAAGGGATCCTTGTGTAAAATATACTTAAAATTCCACTGCTGAAATTATTTGAAGAAATTGGCAACTTCCAAATGAAGAAGCAACACATAAGTCTGCCTTTTCCTTTGTAACAGAGGAGGAATGCATTGAAAACTGATAGACTCTAAGCCTCTGTTTGAAGAAGATCCACGATATGCAAAGAAGCCATAATGAGAGGGGATGCTGATGGAGACTCAAGTGGGAGTGCGCCAGAATAAACTTGGCTGCCCTGTGAGTTTATTTAGGACTTGCGGTAAGTAGGATCAGTGTATTGTAACGCCACGGGTGCCCACCTATAAATGGTTGATTTTGGCTGAGTTGATTATTTTCATCCTGTATCACACAGCACTGGAATTTAGCAATAATCCTGTGACTTTGTGAGCAGAGGAGCATCTAGCTTTTAAGTAAGACGACTATTTTCTCTGTGTTAAGGCAAAAAGTACAAACAATACATGGTAAGGGACATTCTCTAACTCAGTAAGCATTATCTTTATTATTATTTTTTAAGGATCTCATAATTCCAGGTTGTCTTTCAACATTGTAATTCGTCATGATCTACCTTAAGGATCCTGTAATGTTTAAAATTTCTTGGCCCTCAGGGGCAGATAGAATCACATCTCACTTGCTCCCCTAAAAGGCACCAAATCACATTACACCAAAAGGCTCCTTAGAGTACAGCTCTTTGCCAATTACTTGAATTATTTTCAGCCACTTTGGCACATTTCCCCTCCAGACGAAATGAAAACCTTTTCATTTGCACCAGTGAAGGATTTCATATTTCTTAGTGCCTCCACATACACAGTATAATGAGAATAAAAGCTTCTCTTCCACACAGATCTTTCCTATGATGCCATAATGCAGGGAAAATAACATCCATTTCTAACACGTGAAGCCCACATATTTTCTAAAGAAGAAGAGAAAGACATTAACATTACACAAGAAAACTATTTGCTCTTTGCTTTAAATTTCCAAATTTGAACACATCAGAGATTTCAGACTTCAAAACTACATACATCTGTGCTGAGGTGTGGACCCTCTAAGGTGCCTCATTATTGGCACTGAAAGCTGGTTTCATGAAACACCTGTTCTGAGTAAGCAATGTGATCAGAGAGTGTCAGCAGGGCAGACAGATTTTAAATGGAAGATTGTTACTTACCCAAAAGCCATTTGGAAGCTAAAAACCGCAATATCAGCAAACCAGCAACAATAACTTAAATATCCCCAAGTACATTATTAACACTTCAACCCTCTAAAGATTAGATGACTTCTTTTTAAAAGATTTTGTGTCTCAAGAGAACAAATTGTTTCTCCACATTTATCATCTTATAAAAACATTCTTTTCCACTGATAGCCTTACTTATCTTTTGTTATTCCCAGTTGCCCTTTATTTTTCCTTCTGATTTGTGTTATTTCCTTTCCACCAGTGCCTACAGCAGTGTTCATTGAAATCACTACCCATTGCTCAGTATTCTTCCCTGATCTCAATAGCACAGGCTTTAGGATTAAATCTCTTGCCTACAGCATTAAGAACTGAGGAGAAAAAATCACTACTCATTGCTTTGCTTGCAGTTCTCATTTGGACTAGTGCTTGCAGAAATTGAACTGAACTTTCTTCACTGTTACTGCATCTGTAAGGTAATTGCCTAAACTTGTTGAGCCAATTGGAATTGCTGTTCTTGAGTTTTGCAAACGTGAAGAATCTGATGAAGCAATTTGTAAGCTATATGTGGTACATCCCTCTTTCCCCACTCAAAGTCATATTGCTCTCTGTAGGATTTTGTATGACCCTTCTGAAACATTACACTCCAGAATTCTATTTAAAAGCTCCAAACATTAGTGTTTAAAAAAAATCATTCCTATTTATGGGATCATTTTCGTTGCACAGTTTTTATATTAAATGAAAGGGACTTGAAACTCTTTAGCACTTTCTCTAGTGTTTTGGGTAACTCAAAGAAATAGCTTTAATAAGAGAGAGAACACACACGAAAATATAGTCCTGTAAAATAAAAGGAGGAATAATATATCACATGCTTGTGGCACCATTTTGTCCACTACAAAATTTGTCTTCAATGTAGAGATATTTCAAAATGCCTCAGTACTAGTGCTTCCTGAGTTGGGAAAATGGAATGTATATATTACATATATATGTATATAAAATCTCTTTAGTTATCTCTCTCTCATTTCTAAATATATTTATAGAAAGAGAGAGAGAGAATGAGAGAGAGATAAAGTGACAGTTTTGTATTTTTAGAAAAAACTCATGGAACTTAAGAGTTTTATTTATTCTCTAGCTTAGAGGCAGAGTGACTAAACAAGTTATGTATTTCCTGAGCTATATTCCTATCCCTACTAGTAAAATTTAAAGTACTTTCCTTCATAAGGGAAAGTATTGCTTCTGACCCAATTGAATCCTCACTGAATGCCTAACTAGCTAAATTATCCTCTTCAGTTTGATGTCATGCAGGTCATTGTCTCTTCAAAGGGAGAATTACTGAAAGCTAGTACAATTTTTTAAAATTTTAATACATTTTTCTCTCTTGTAGACTAGTCATTGGAAAGATAATCATTTAAAGTAACCATATTTCTGTAGATCTTACTATGCATACTTACCCTAAATTCTTTTTCTTAGAAAGCCATGTTATTCGCAAAGCTTAGTTTAATATACTGACTTGGCTGAGAGAAGCACTGTAGTGAGTGAGACTCAGGGCAAAGGTTTAAGAAATTTCAGTTAACTTAAGACAGTGCAAGTGATTACATTTGCAAGCAGTACAGTTGAAACTTGAGAGTTCACAAGAATCAAAGTGGGGTGGAGGATGTACAGAGGTTATTGCAGCGATCATGCTCTCCACAGGAAGCAGCTGAACCGTTTCAGTGCAATATGGCAATTATAATAACTAATAAAAATCATAAATGGGTATGGAATACTGTACTTATGTGGATATGCTACATAATAATGACTAATAGAACAATATTCCTGAGCCATCTGAAAGGAGTCAAAATTGGGATTTCTACAGGAGCTATGCACTTGCATGAGGATATAAAGGTTATATGAAAATTGGGGGAAGATAACAATGGAAGTTGATTAACTTAGATTAATCATTATGATCATTAATACTTACTTTGGATATGGCATTTTTTGGGTGCTAAGAGTATTCACACAACACCAGGATTATTTAATATAGCCTTTATTTTCAGTAAAGTTGTTATGAAATGAATATCAAACAATAATAAAGTTATATTCCATTTATCAACCATTTATTGATGAAAAACCAAATGTGTATGTGTACAGATGTTAAATATAGTTCATGAAAATACTTGGATGCACATAAGAAGACATGCTGATATAGCAGGTACCACTAGGATATGAAACTGAGGTTAAAAAGTCAGTGAAGGTTTCCAGTAAGAGATAAAAATTATTTCCAAATATGATAGACAGGACAGTGGCTACTTTGAGAATATGGAACATTTTGAGAAAAATCTTAAAATACTCAACAGAGAAAATTAGATGAGAAACTCATATAAGAACTGAGTTGTTTTATGGAGGGTAGAAAAATCTGATAGAAGATTTGAAAATCTGGCCAGGAATTCTGATGTCAAAATTCAAAAAATTGAAATCTTTTCAGAGATTTGAGGAAAAGGTATGCAAGCATGCTTACAGAGGATAAAGCTGCCCATCAGAATGCCCTGAATATGAGCACACAAAATAGAAAAGAAATTAAGAGTTTAAAAAAATTGATATAGATTTCTTGTACAAAATCACATCATCTATAACTGGAAGATTCTCAGTCCTGGATAACTAAAGAAATTTTAATGCTAATTAGATTGTTGCAGTGACAAGGTCTTATTTTTTTTCACATAAACATACTTTTTCATCCATTAACTACAAAAATATTTTCCTTTCACTTTATAACAGTAGCTCATTTTGATTATGCTCAGACCTCAGTGCATCACCTACACCTACCCAGCTAATCTGAGTAATTAAAGAAAAATGATGCATGATGCATTTATAGTTAAGTGAAATGAGTATAAATCTCACACAACAGCTGGATTCCTATACTTGGCAACATGGCACAGTTTGAGAAAAGCAATCATCTTCCTTTCCTGTTGGCAAAACACTTCACTGGTCTCTCCAATTTGAGTCCTCTTCAGGATTTAGTGTCTGCTCACTTTGTAATGCACAGAACGCTACTTCCAGATGGACAGCCTTGTCATATGCTATTTTTATGCTGCACTTTAGAATTTTAAAGTGAGAGCAGTTATTCACCAAACATGAAATGTATCACTTATTGTATACATTTGAGGAGTTTTTCAAATCAGCATGCTCAACCAGCTGCTGATGAGCTTAATACACTCAGATGAATGAAAGCATGTGTAAGTCAGTCAGCACACATTTAAAAGTTCTTATCTTGTGTGTCACTGATAGGGATTGAGGACAACTCATAAGAAAAGAAGGCAAGATTCCTGCCCTTGAGGGGTTTCTAATCTTGCATGGAGAATAAAACCAAATATATACACTTGACAAGAATCTGAAGGCAGAAAGCATCTGGGCAAATGTAATATCCATATCTAGGTGCGGAAGAAACAGAGAGAGAGACCAACAGAAAGTTATCAAAATTGGACTGCCATATAACAGAAGGTCTTTATAAGCAGATGAGTTTTAACTGAGTCTTGAAGGAGAGTGTATATCTAAATTTCAATAGGAAAACGTTTATTTGTAGTATGAAAAGAGGTTAACAGAAAAAATGCAAATACTTTTTAGAGTAGCTACATAATTGATTTGGTTGGAGTGTAAAATGATATATAAAGAACTGAGGTATGACATTAGAGAAATGGATCAAGGATTAGGTGTTTGGATCTGGTATAGAAAGACAGTAGGGAGATACTGGAGATGATAGAAGACATGAAAAGGGCATTTAAAGAAGACTAGTTTGGTAACTATTTATAGAAATATGGTCAAGGATACCAAATGATCAGCTGAGTAATTCAAGCATTAAAGGGATAAGACCCTGGTCTACAGAAATGGGTAGGAAGTGGTAATTTCTCCATGAAATCTTAATTGTCTGTATAATTTTTTTGATGAGTTCAGTATTTCAGTGGCTTGTCAGGGCAGTGTCTTATGAAGTCAAGTCAATAAGAGGTATTGCTACCTCTTTAAGCAGGTCTATGTTCTCCATAGTGGTTGTATCAATTTACATTCCGACCAGCAGTGCAAGAGAGTTCCCTTTTCTCCACACCTTCTCCAGCATTTACTGTTTGTAGATTTTTTTTGATGATGGCCATTCTGACCAGTGTGAGGTGATACCTCACTGTAGTTTTGATTTGAATCTCTCTCATAATTAGTGATGTTGAGCATCTTTTCATGTGCCTCTTGGCCATCTGTATGTCTTCTTTGGAGAAATGCTATTTAGGACTTCCTGCCGTTTTTTGATTGAGTTGTTTGTTTTTTTGATACTGAGCTGCATGAGCTGTTTGTATATTTTGGAGATTAATCCTATGTCAGTTTCTTCTGTGCGTTGCTGCCTTGCCCTCTGTCTCTAAAACCTTCCTTTCTCTTCTGCATTTCTACCTATTTCCCAGCATGGTATTGCTGTAATCAACTTATTTTCTGAACCAAAGATAAGAAAGTAATTGCTACTAATTTTGACAGTACTTGTGTAGACAGTGAAATAGGATATTTGAAATCAGGGTTGCTTTGGAAAATACAGGCTATATGATATATCATTCTTGATGCTTTTGGTTGCAAGTAACATAGGACACTATGCAAAATTGCCTAAGCAATAAGAGGATTTATTATACCAGGTAAGAAATCTCAAGGCATAATTTTAGGTTTGGTCAACTCAGAGGGTTAACATATACTCAATGCCTGAGGTTTGTACCAACTTTCCTTCTGTGTCCTGTCATCCTCAGTGTCTTGACTCTTGTCCTCAGCCTACTTCCCTCATTAATATAAGTTTGCTGCAGCAACCCTGTATTAGTTCCGCAGAGCTGCTATAACAAAGCATCACAGAATGTGTGGCTTAAATAACAGAAATTTATTGTCTTACAGTTTTGGAGGCTAGAAGTCTGAAATAAAGGTTTTAGCAAGGTTGATTCCCTCTGAGAGATGTGAGGGAGAATCTGTTCCATGCTTCTCTTCTAGCTTCTGGTGATTTGCTGGCAATCTTTGGTATCCCTTGGCTTATAGGTGCATCACTTCAATCTCTGTCTTCATTGCTGCCTGGTATTTTCCCTGTGTCTCTGACTCCACATGGCCGTCTTCTTATAAAGACAACAGTTATATTGGATTAGGGACTCACCCTACTCCAGGATGACCTTATCTTAACTAATTACATCTGCAATGAACCTATTTCCAAATAAGGTTATATTCTGAGATATGGGAGTTAAGATTTCAAGGTATCTTTTTTTGGGGGGGAACATAATTCAATCCCTAACAAAGCCCTGAAACATGTCCTCATACAACAATGTTCAAAGGCTGAAAGAACAAATGCTTCTTTCTTGTTTTTTTTTGAAGAGTCTACTTTTCCATGTGCTCCCATGTCACACACAATAGACTTCCCCAAGCATCTCATTGACATGAAAAGTATCACCTGCCTTCATTTAAACCAATCACAGTAAGGGAAATGGAATTACTATGATTGGCTTAGACTAGGGATTGGCAACTTTGGTTGTGAAGAATCAGGTAGGAAATATTTTAGGCTTTGTGGGACATACGCTTTCTATTGCAACTACTCATTGTAGCCCCAAGGCATTCATAGATAGTAATGGATGGGTGTGCCTGTGTCCCAATGAGACATTTTTACTTTTTCACAAAAATGATAGTGTCAGAATTGACCCAAGGGCCATAGTTTGCTAACCCCTGACATATATATATATACACACACACTATTTACAACTGGTAATTGATCCAAACTTCTGCCCAATTTAAACTTGAACCATTTTCTCTCTTTTTAACAAAGGAAGATGTTTTATATTTGTTGGAAGGCAACATGTGGTCAATATAACTAAAGCATTCAGCCTCTCTAATCTTGAGTCATTTATGGTACAGCTTGTTAGGACTACTCACTTGGAAATGCTGCCTTGCAGGATAGATTTTGAGGATAAGAGCACAGCATGGGAGTCAGGATGTCTGTGTTCAAATCCTTGCTTTGCAACTAGCCAGTCAGATGACCTTAACAAGTTATTAGCATTTCTGTGTCTCATATTCTCATCAGTAAAATGATGACGATGATAATAGTGCATGCCTTATATCTAATATATCATAGAGTTGTGGTGTGGATTAAACAATAAACTAGGAATGATCACTCATTTACTTGAGCCATTGTAACTTGTTATATTTGGAGTATGTGACCCACTTCTATATTGTGGGAGAATCAGAATATGAGGTAAAAACTTTATGCAAACTTCCTTTTCCCAATAGTATTCTTTCTTGGACTACCATTCTTTAACATTCCCTTCATGACCAATGAATTAATTCATACAATTACATAGATGAATGAGTAATAGATACAAGGATGAGCCACAGTCCAAGAAGTGATAAGACTGCCAAATTTAATTAATGATACTCATGGTCACAACTGGAGTAAAAAGAACCCTAACACAATAGATTCAGCTTATGGATTTGGATTCTTTTGGCCTCTACAATCAATACAGATCACTCCAGGATGGAAAGACCAGTAGTGATCCATGTTGATGATGACATCTGGCCAAGGAAACCCATAAAGTTTGTGCCTGTGCTGCTCTGGTTGGTTTTTATTGCTTGCACATAGATGCAGTTTAACTGATGCTTATGTCTTATCCCATCAGCACCACTTGCCGCATGCTTACTGGGTTCACAGCACTATTGTTTACCCAGGGAGAGAGGAGTCCTTTACTTCTTGTCTTTTATTTCTTTTCTTCTCTTTAGGACTCACATTCTACAGAATGACTCCTTTCTACAGAACACTAATATAACTACTACTACTCATTTCTATTTTTCAGGATGCCATTAAAATCTGCTATCGATGGTGTTACTGAAGAAGCCTTCTTCCTATCCTTCTCTTCATAGTCCATATTATTTTCATTCTAATTCAAGTCAGGTTTAACTTTCCTTGCTGTTGAATTTCAGTCTTTCAGAAAGAGAAGGAAAATTTGCTGTCATGTGGAGCCCAATCAACTCAATATAGAAAAGGAGTTAACCAAAGTCATATTGCCTTTAATGCCAGATATTTAATGTTCTTTATGCTACAGAACTATTATTAAGGAAAATTCCGGAACCTATGCAAATTTAGGAGAATAGTATAATGAATTTCCTATATACCCATCACCCAGGTTCCACAATTTAAAAATCTTATTTCTGCTAAACTTAGGCTGACCACATTTCCATTTCCACATTTCACATCTAAATCAATATGTGACTGCTAACTATCTTAACTTTCCATTGATCTCTCAAAATTGTTCCAATTTGGGCAATGAATTATATGGCCATCCTATCTACATACCTTACTAACTGCCCCTCCCAACCCCCTGGCACTGGGTTATTTTGAAGCAAATCCCAGACCTTCTATAATCTCATCTTTAAATATTTGTGTATAAATATCTTCTTAATAAGAATTCTTAGCTTGCCATATGTCCATTTTCTCCAAAACCTTACTAAAAATTCTAATCAATAATAAAATATTTGAAAGTACAAAATGCTAGATCCATGCTAGATAATCTCCTCCTCCTCCTTTATTTTTGTGTTGTGTTTTTATGCTCCAGATGGACCATTTTGACTAAATTAACTGATCAATGTCAACCTGTATGACTCATTATTTGACTTCAGGGACTGTTTAGTCAATGGTTTGGCCAAATTCACTGATAGCTTTGGCACCTCCAAGGGTACTTCAGTTGCTAAATATATGATATATGGGATGTTGCTTAGGGCTATGGTAAAGCAAAAATTAGATCTAATAAATATTCCTTCTTTATGACTTACTAATTGTAAAATTAAATACATAGGAAAAATCCTTCAGCTTTTGATGTTTTGAAAACCTTTAGTAATTGTCATTTTTTTCTACCATTGTATAAAATATTTATTGAGAAAACCTGTCTGGGTCTGAAAAGTAATTGAAATGTGAGAGGATTATATCAGCTACTTTGAGGCTTTCATTATAATGTGCTATTTTGGATTTGGGGGAGGGGTTTGTGTGTGGCACAGTATTTTGTGTTAGACATTGATTTAAATACGTCATCACTACCTTTTTCTTAAGTTTGAAGATGAATATGACAGTAGTGAAACTGGAACAGAAGAACCAGTCATGGTGGTTCTCCTAGTGAATAATTACTTTTAGTTAAAGCAGACAGTATCTTTCTTCCTCTACCATATCATACTACAAAACTTTCTCTGGTCTTGGAATTTGCTTCCTAAGAATTCCAGGTTGAGCCACTGCAAAACTACAACACTTGGGAATATTCCATTCAATACAAACCAATAGAGTTCAAGTAAATTTCCAGCTGAGACATTTTTGAGCAAATTTTATGTTAGGTTTTGTGTATATTAACAAAAGTCTCAAGACCTTTCGACAAGTTCTGAAGCCTTCAGTTCATTTGAAAAGGGCAAAATGAAGACAGCTCGTCGTGTGTGTGTGTGTGTGTGTGTGTGTGTGTGTGTTGTGATGTACTTATATATTGCTATATGGAGAAACTTTGTCTTTACATTTCTCTGTAAACCAGGATGCAAAAAAAAATTGAAAAGTCATTTCTTTCTGATAAATGCATTGAATCAAGAGAACAGTGGTCAGTCTAAAGTTTTTTACGTTAAAACCCAGGATTCCTGTTCATTATCTCTGTCACTAAAACATAACCCATTTGATTCAAGCACAAGCATCATTGATCTTAGAGTTGAAAATACTGGGAGTGGTACCCAATCTTGTTCCATTTCCTGATTAGTTTCTCTCTCTCTCATTCTCTCCCTCTATTTCTTTTCTCGTTCTTGGTTTCTCTTGAGGTCTCTTTGCCTTTGGGGTATTACAGTTATAAAAGTCTGTGTTAGAAGTTACAATGCAATTCACTTCGCTTGGCCCTGTGTTTATGACATGATTTGTATCTGTGAGCAGGTGGGGAAATGGAAAAACCTTCCATCTGACTCTGAATGTTGCATAGTCTGTTTACAGCACGGACAACGGGGCAGATTTCTTTGCTCTGATCCTAGGAACATCCTATTGCTCTTGTTCTGACACCAGGAATAGTTCTGTCTTTTTAACCTTTTCCAAAGATCAGATTATTTCAGGTTCTGGGCCTTGACGAACCTGGGCCTAGTGTGTTATCAGTTGTCAAGGCATGCTCTCTACAACCTTAATACATCCTGACAATCACCATACTGAATGACTCTGCCCTAACCTCTAAGAAATGCCCCATACTTGCCAAATATTGCAAAAATTTGCAAGTATATATGCAACTAATGAAAAGAGGTTAAGCCCAAAGCTTTTAGCTTAATTGTGCATGCAGTCAAGGTAGAAGTGTCAGAATACTGCATCTTCCTACGGAAGTGACTTGTATTTTCTCATAGTTAAGCCTCAAACCTTTCTAGGCTGGCATGCATAAATAAAAAGATAAGAGAATTGAACTTGTGCCCTGAAAATGGAACTCTAAATACTTAGAAAAGAACCTTCTTTAAGAGTGGGCAGAAATCTGTTCATCTTCCACAAGCCTAAAGAATGAAGCAAAGGTCTACTAGCTATAAAAAGATGGAGATAAGAACAGCTGGATAAAGCTTAAATAGCACTTTTTTTTTCTCATTTACATCCTCTTCATGGTTCTGATTTCCCTCTAAGGAAGCATTTCAGAAAGCAAATGAAGAAATGTACCTGGGAATTCATAATATGCTGAAAGAACTACGGAATGAAGATATTTCGAAAGTGAGGAAAAATCTTTGTAGATGCCACTTTGTTTCTTAATGGTCACCCTGCCTAAACTGATATTTTACAGATAGGCCTAATGTAAATTTTGGGAGGGATTTTTTAATATCTGAACATTTGTTTTGGCAATGTTAGAGTGTCTTTTGGACTGGAAATACCTTTGTTAGTTTCAGAGGATCAGACAGAGTTTTATATGCAAAATGACTTTCTGGAGAAACAAGCATTTCGTTAGGCAGCTGCCTGGAAATGTTAAGAGATGCTAATTGCTTGGCAGACTTAGAAGAGCAGGGAGCACAGAGGGATGCTCTTGTTACCCCAACTCATGGAAAGCAGAAAGTGACTCCAAACTGAATCCAAGAAATGTGTTTTCCGGTTGTAATACTACTTTCTAGTAGCTTTAAATAAAGTTTATATGTATTTTTAATAATTATATATATTTTTAATAAGACATCAGATAAAATTCAAGACCAAGTAAAACAATTTAATTCCTCAAGTTATGAAGAGTCTCAGAGTAATTGTACTTAAAGAACTAGATGTCTCTCCCAAGAAGCGATGATTCTTACAATGAGAAAATCCTGAAATATCATTAATGAAATGCTAAGCAAATAATATCACACTTAGAAGTACAGTCAATTAATGGTCGTTTTGAGTCCTAAGAAATAAATGAAATAATCTATCTACACAGTGTGGCTAGAGAACTGCTAGCAGGTTTTTACTGAAAACAAAACAAAACAAAACAAGCTTCATTTATTGAATATTTCCACCTTAAGCATCCACGTATTTAGGTAAGACATTGCACCCCCCATTGCTGAAGAAATAAAACTTACCTTCCGAATAAAATTCTTCTAATTATTGAGTAAATAAATTTCCAATTTTTCAGTATTATGAATCATTTCAAGAGTTATGTAGGTCTTAAAGTGAAACATGGAGTCTTCAACAGTTATTTACGTCTTATAACAAAACCAAAGCATATTTATTGAGTGCTTGCTTGGCATCAGGCACTGTTCTAGTGTTTAACATATATTAACTAACTTAATCCTTACAACAGCCATATCAAGTAGGTACTATTAATATCATTATCTTCTTTTACAAAGGAGAAAATAGGCACTTAGAATTCAAATAGCTTGCCCAGAGCCATACAATAAAGAGGTGGGAGAGCAAGAATTGAACCCAGGTTAGTCTGGACTCAGCACCTACATCATCAACACTATACCAGTGGTTTTCAAACTTTAGTTTGCATCAGAATCATTAGAAGCTTGTTAAAATACAGATTGCTGGGCCCCAGTCCCAAAGTTCTTGATCCAGTAGGTGTGGGGTAAAGCCAGAAAATTTGCTTTTTAACAAATTCCCAGGTAATGCTGATGCTACTGGTCAGGGGTCTACACTTTGAGAAACTGTGTGCTGTGCTCTAGTAGTATTTAAATTTACTTAGAATCATAATCTCTTTCACTGGACTAGACTGTTGTCTCTTTGAGGACAGAGAGTATGTGTCATATTCGTTTTTCAATTTTCCACAGCTGGTGTTTGCAAGTAGCAAGTAAATATTCAATACATGTTTGTTCAAAGTATGAAGAATGAATGAATCTCTAGAATCCCCTTTTAAAATGTGAAAGACCCTAGGAGTGATCTTTTTTTTTGTTGTTGTTGCGGTATGCGGGCCTCTCACTGTTGTGGCCTCTTCCGTTGCGGAGCACAGGCTCCGGACGCGCATGCTCAGTGGCCATGGCTCACGGGCCCAGCCGCTCCGCGGCATGTGGGATCTTCCCGGACCAGGGCACGAACCTGTGTCCCCTGCATCGGCAGGCGGACTCTCAACCACTGCGCCACCAGGGAAGCCCTAGGAGTGATCTTTAATTAAGTTGTCATCTTACAAATAATTGAGTATAATTTCATTTATTAGGAATTAACAAATTAACCACCTAAAAATCCCTGAAGGGATTTATGGCAGGATTCTCTGATGCAAATTATGAGATATAGTTGGGAACAAGCCAAGCAGCAATGCTTGAGAACAGTCCTGGGTGCAATACTGCATTATATAGGACCTGGGAATGGAAATGTGTCTTGGATGGGTGAGGGGATCCAAGAGCAGGAAAGGGACACTTTTTTTTTTTTTTTTCCCAGAAAAAGTCATCCTGACCCTTTCATTGTTGAAATTAAAAAGTAAAATACTTAAATATAATGGTGAACACATAGCACAAAACAGAATCATAAAGTTTAATGTTGAATTAAGCAGTGAGCTGAATGTTTGGGTCTCCAAATTGGCTTTGAACCCAAAACCGCTTAAAAATGGGTATGTTCACAGTTAAAGGCAATTGGCTTATAGATGAGAGAGTGGTCGAAGTTGTTCCAGTTGAACTTCCAGGGAAATTCTCTCCTCAAGAACATCCTTTAATTGTTGCTGCAATTCACTATTCAGTCTGGCTAAGAGATAAGGTTGTTCCTTTGCTCAGAAACAAACCTGCTGGGAAAATATAATGTTTATGGACTCCTTTGAAAAGACTGTAGAGAATGTGGTAGAAATAGCCCAGGCTTTAGAGGCAGACAGATATGGGTTCAAAATGCTGGTCCTGCTACTTACTAGCTGTATGCCACTGAGTAAAAATATAATTTAACCTTGATTTTCTCATCAATAAAATACTTGACTCAAAGATTAATATGAAGATAAAACAATTTAACATATATAAATCATACACCAGCAGTGACTGGTCCTCACCAGAACCTAGTTCTCTCTCTCTACCTCTAACACTTCTGATTCATGCTACAAATTGAAACACTACACATTTCAGTTTGGGGGAAATTTCTTAGTTAAAAAAAAAATGAATATGTACATTTCTCTCTCCTTATGTATACTACATAGAATAGACTTGGCCTTGTTGGACTATTTGCTACATTTGCTTACATTATTGTTGTACCTTTTACACGTGTCTAAGCTGAAAGGTCCAAAATTGATTTAATTACCAGATTTTTATTTATTTATTTTTATTCTCTTGCACCCCTATCAAGAGTAATTTATATTGGCTATGCTTGGTTATCAAGATCAGTAATACTGGGCTTCCCTGGTGGCGCAGTGGTTGAGAGTCCGCCTGCCGATGCAGGGGACAGGGGTTCGTGCCCCGGTCTGGGAAGATCCCGCATGCCGCGGAGCGGCTGGGCCCGTGAGCCATGGCCGTTGAGCCTGCGAGTCCGGAGCCTGTGCTCCGCAACGGGAGAGCCCACAACAGTGAGAGGCCCGCGTACCGCAAAAACAAACAAACAAAAAACAAACAAAAAAGATCAGTAATACTTAAAATAGTGCTGTTACCTTTGTCCATTTTGTATATCCTCAGATTACTCTTAGAAAAGATTTATCTTCTCTACCTTTAAAAAAGAGATGCTAAAGCACAAATATGTGAAATGGTTAGAAGAAAAAGTCATACGTTGTTAGAATTCAGCTTTTCAATGCCCACTTAAGTGCATCCTGTCTGTTAGGTGTTGCTGCTTCACTGAATTACAAACAGTAGAACTGACATTTCCTGTGCATTTGTATTAACCACACCAAAAATTTTGTTATTATAATACTATAAGAAAGTTTTCGCATCTGGAAATCACCTACTCATCATATGTTTTAATAAGACCATTTGATGCAACCCCTAATTTAAAACTGCATTCCTTTTTTTAACCATTGCATTTAGCACTTCCCCTCCCCTTGTCCCTTGGTAGTTAGGTTTTGGCAGGAAGTGAGTGAAATAAAAATGAGGAGGAGGTTTTGAGATGCTCATATAGCTCTGTGATCATAATTACTCTACTTGGATTAGTATATGTGTTATGATAGTCCTTTTGTGATTTCATGTTTTTCAAAACAATTTTTCAAGCACATTCTAAGATTTAGTGCATTTTAAACAAAAGCATCTTTTGCGTTGAAGAGGGGCAGAATATGCCAGCCCAAAATATGCCATTTTGGCATATTGATTATTTTGAATTAAAGTTACTTAAGAAACAGCCAATGCAAGAAGGACACTTTGACCCTCCTTTGTCCCTTTGAAAGCAGGAAATAAATCTCCCATGTGAAAGGTACCCTCCCTGTACCAGGATGGTAGAAGGCATCCTTATCACCACAGACAGGGAATTCAGGGCTGAGAAGGCTGTATAAACAAGCCTTCTTACTTCACTAATTTACTACCCCAAACCAAAACTTCTTTGTCTTGCCAAGTCTTCACAAATTTATTGTTTCTTTGTCTAATAGGTAAAAAAAGCTGCCCGCTTTGATCACTTTTTGAGTCTCATATTTTTATGAGCTCCCATAGGCATGAAAATTTTTTTCTCCTGTTAATCTGTGATATGTCAATTTAATTATTAAACCAGCTAAAAAGTATAGAAGGGAAAAGTTTTCCTCCACTACATGTTAAATCCCTATTTCATGTTTTTTTAAAAAACAAAACTGACAATAATGATAAAAATGAACTGTTTAAAACATTTGCTGCATTCTACCCAATTATACAGATAATGCCCTCCACTCATCCTTGAAAACATCCCCTTCCCTCTAGCTGCTGTGGTCCCTGCTTTCTTGTACACTGTGGACTGTTACAGAGAGCAGGGCTGGGAGGTATTCTAAGAACGCTGTAAAGCATTTCAATCATTGCTGCCACAGTTGTTGTTGCACATCCTTGTAGTGACAGATTTGTTAGGAATTCATACACACACACTTTTTCATTTTTAAATGACTAAAAAACTCTCTGTGTGGCTTTATATTTTTAATGATGCTTGCTTCAAAACTCTCTAGTCTTATAACTATCATTTATAAGACCCATTTTTTTAGGTGTCAACACATAGAGATGTAAATATGCTAACTTACTTGATAATAGGCAATGAAAAATTTCACCTTTATTAGCTACACCTTAGTTTCAATTAAGAGTAATGGATTATTTATTATCAATAAAGTAACTGTATCTCTATGAAGAAAGAGCTTAATGACTGCCAAGAAGAATTGAAATAGATATTTTTTGTGTGTTTAGTGACTCTGCTCTCTACCACTGCTTCTGAACCTTCATTCAGTTCCAATAGACCTGAGGCATATGGCAAGATCCCATTTGTAACACAGCCTCCCTACATGACATGGTGAAGAACTGGGTAGTATCTGAAATTGAGACTAATTAATTAATTTATTGGGCCAGTCATTTAACAAGTACTGAGTACCTACAATGGCTTAAGCATGGTTCTAGGTACTGGAAATAAAGCAGTGAATGAAACAAATTCACCATCCTCATGGAGCTTATATTCTAGTGCAGGGAGATAGACAATAAAAAAATAAATCATGATATAATTTCAAGTGGTGATAAATGCTATGAAGCAAAAGTTAAACAGGATAAGGGAATAGAGATTTAATGGGGAGATGATCCAGTTTAAAGAATGTATAGTATTAGAATATGTGATAACTAATATTTCTTAAAAGATTCTTGGTAATGTAAATAGTAGACAAAAATAAATAGTAGACAAAAATTATTTGTTGAATGAAGTAATAAAACACTATTTTCTGTATAATCTCCAAGAATCATTGTTGTAACAGGTCCACTATGGACTTTGATTAAGAGATAAGAAATTTCAATCTCAGGAGAAGGAAGTATTTGGTGATGGTGGTGGGTGCTATATAAAATGAACGGTTAAGTAGGAAGCTGTCTCAGCACAGGGAGTCACTGACATCAAAAGTGTAATTTAAGCGTCTATATACATATATAGGGACAATAGGTGACCTAAGTAATAGTGATAGTCCTTATACTATAAACAGTTGAGTTCCATGACATCTGACATCAGTGTAGGTGATCAGGGGGAGGAGAGAGATATAGATACATAGAACATCCTTCAAATTCATAAATCAAGGCATTTTCCATTGTGGTGCGTAGCAATAAATTAGGTAAGGAATAAGTAGGTCTTAAAAAGTCAGTCCTTTATTACTGAAAAGTGTGCTTTTGAAACAAGATATCCTAAATCACTTTAGTATACAAACTAGGAGTATAAAAAGAGCCATAAGACTATTGTACCTTCCTACCACATGATCTCTACAAACGTAATAGGCTGTTATATCAATAAAAAGTATTTGATTCATTGAAAATCTTTGTCTTCCAACTAGAGTCCCCATTTTCAAAGGCATTCCATGGCCCACTCCTCTTCAGAAACATGAATATTGAATTGGAAAACCTCATGACTTAATATTTTACCCCTCATAGGTGAGATTTTTGTTTATTTGAGGATTAAAGCCTCAAGGGAAAGGCAGGAAGCTTCTTGACGGGGTTCTTGATGGGGTTCAAGGCATCAGTCAGATAAGGAGATCTTTTGAGGAGATTCTTAACATTATTCTAGCTAGTCATTTCACTTAAGAGTAGTGCTGAGGTACTCTGATTACATGAACAGGCAGAAAAATCCATTCATCTTTTTACTAACTTTATTCAAGGTCAAATTTGTTTTAAAACTTCCCTATATTTATCTATTATGCACTCACTACTCACAGTTAAAGCTTTATACTTCACTTATAAAACTAATTAAGCAATAAGGGGAGGAGGGGGAAAGACAGACAGAGAGAGAGAGAAACAACAGAAATATCACAAAACCTGAGTCTTTCTTGTTCAATATTCACTTTTACATTTAGCATGTATTAAATTTTCAGCATTTCACCATTTTCTCCTCTTTTGTAATGCTTCACTCCAGTAGTAACTGAGAGTACTACAGCTTATAAAAAGGGACTTTTATCCATAAAAGAGATTTTCTATTGAATGAATCAGAAGATAAAACCAAGGTACTTTTAAAATATATCTCTATCATTTTTTTCTCAGCTTGTTGCTCTAGACCTTGGGTTTCAACTAGTTCAGAATCAATCAGCTCAACTCAGAAATAGAATGAAAGACTTCTCAGAAGAAAGTGAGAACAGAGGAAAAAATATATATTTAAAATCACCTATCGTGCCTTGTATCTCAGACAGAATTTATCAATGTCTCACACAGGATCAGGGCACGTGGTGAAGCACTTACACATGGAGAGCAGATGCGCAGGTCAAGCAGCCAACATTGTCACGTAAATTGCAGGTGGGTTGAGAATCATTAGAGAAGATAGTAAAACAAGGTGCAAAAAAAAGTGGCTATTCCATAAAAATAAAATCTACCTTTCATTAGTTCTTAACCAGAATATAATGGTAGTTGAAAACAAGTTTGGGTTGACCTCAGAAAAGCAGTCGATTTACAAATTCACAACTCACAGGAACACTATGAGTGTTCAAAGAGCTTCCAATATTATTTTAATTGGAAGTTTTTTGAGGCAGAAAGGAAGACGGCTTTCTACTTTCTTTTGGAACACCTACAGAGTTATATTCATGCAGGTGGATGGTGAACTTTTTAGAAACATTATTTAATTGATTTTTGAAAATTCATTTTATTAAGTATTATAAGACTGCAGATTCTCAAATTTAATGTTTTTAATACAGATCTTCCTTGACTTAATGATGACTTTATGTTCCGATAAACCCATCATAAATTGAAAATATCATAAATTAAAAATGCATTTAATACGGCTAACTTACTGAACATCATAGCTTAGCCTAGCCTACCTTAAAGGTGCTCAGGACACTTACATTAGCTACAGATGGGCAACAGTATCTAACACAAAGCCTATTTTATAATAAAGCATAGAATATCTCATGTAATGTATTGAATAATGTACTGAAAGTGAAAAACAGAATGGTTGTAAGTGTATTGGTTGTTTGCCCTCTTGATCACGTGGCTGACTAGGAGCTGTGGCTCAGTTGCTGTTGCACAGCCTCGTGAGAGAGTATCTTGCCGCATGATTGCTAGCCGGGAAAAGATCAATTTTTTTTTTTTTTTTTTTTTTTGTGGTACGCGGGCCTCTCACTGTTGTGGCCTCTCCCGTTGTGGAGCACAGGCTCCGGACGTGCAGGCTCAGCGGCCATGGCTCACGGGCCCAGCCGCTCCGCGGCATGTGGGATCTTCCCGGACCGGGGCACGAACCCGTGTCCCCTGCATTGGCAGGCGGACTCTCAACCACTGCGCCACCAGGGAAGCCCATCAAATTTTTGTAAAGTCGAAAAATTACATGTCGAACCATCCTAAGTCGAGGACATCTGTATCTAGTATTATTTCTAATGCAGACAAAGTGGCAACCTGGAAACATGTTGGGTATGCCCAATAAGAGTAAATGCTTCTCCTAACTTAGAATATTAATATGAAATAAAGGAATTAATAAGGATTCCCAGGAGACCAAACCTAACTGTGTACTGTGTATGCGGACAGGTAAAGGCCTTAGGGGTAAAGGATTAACAATGCTCGTGTGCCTGCTGTGTCAGGATCATCAGTTAACCAGCAGTCTATTGTGCCTAAGTAATCACAGTGACAAAAGGAGAGCCTTGCCTTTGGAGGAAAGGGAAATTGATGGGAGACATATATTACCATTAACTCAGGTAGAGCAGAACTCATTTTCTTCCAGTTTCTCTTTTCTGACTAGCCATCCTTAATTTTTTTTTCTTTTGTAAACCTCATTTTTATGGGTGTTCTGAAAATATTGGTTATTGATTTTACAGTTATCATGAAGTTGATAAATGCTCAAAGTGCCTGCCCTAGGGCAACTTTTAAAAATAAAGTTGTGAAAAGATGAGAAGCTACTAAAAGAAAGTGGTGATGCCCATGAATGTTGGTTTCTGTTATATTTATACCACATTGGCCTCTCTCATTTGTCATTGAAGATCCTTAACTCATTCAGTAATTCATCTATTCATAAACTTGAGGGTTTCTGCTGGGTGGCAGGCACTGTGCATGGGGCCAGGGATAAAAAGATGAATAATACTCCCTTCAGTTCTCCAGGAGATTTTATTCTCTGGGGACACTAGTCAAGGACCAGTTGATAATGAAACTGTCGTAAATGTTATGCTACAGGCTTGCATAGACAATCATAGGGGAGCAGAGAAGGGTGCAGTCTATCTTTCAGGGACAGATTGCATCTAACTTGAGTCTTACATTCAAATCAGAATTAGCTTGGGAGAGGAGAGTGTTCCAAGCCAATCACACAGTGGCTCTGACTGAGTCATAGTACACTCACTATAGGCAAGCCCACCTCAGTGTCCTGCCTGGTAGACCCTCTGTATAGAGTAGTTGGAGGAAGAAATCTACATACGTGGAATGGAAATTTTACAAAGATATCTCTAAAATATTTGGGTGAAATAGGATTATTTTTATAGGGCTGAGATAGTATAGCTTCTCAGGAGAATATTAAATTACTTCCACCTTTAACATGATAAAGATTCTCTCATTAACCAAAGTCTCCTCAGGCTCCTCTGAGCTCTTTTTCTACTAGGCCTGAACACTCCCATGTTTGTCTCTGCATTGTCCAATTTCAGTAAGAACCCTGCTAAGTTGGTTTCACCAGAATCCCCTATCCTCCATATCTGATCACGCTCCGTATCTAATCAGGTTCCTTATCCTCCACCATCTGCCAGGTGATGTCTTTTCTTAGGTTGGTTTAGCCAGAATCCCCCTTCTGCTGATGTTTCCTCTTAGTACTTTTTCACCCACTGATTTGCATCCTGCTTCTTGGTTATAAATTTCCATTTGCCCATGCTGTATTTGAAGTTGAGTCCAATCTCTCACTGTAGGATTCCACTGTTGGAGAGCGGGAGTCCTTACACCTTTCTCCATGGCTCCTCGAATACAGCCTTCCTTACTGTGCTTTAAGAAGTGTCATTGAATAATTTTTTCTTTAAACTTTTTGTTGTTATTGCTGGTGTGTTTCTCTCTTTCATGTCTCTTCATGAATAACAACAGTGTGGTGCTATTACATCAGTGAGTGAGAAAATTACAGAGCTGAAGAGACAGAAGTAATTCTAAAACCATAAGTACTTTCTAAAAATTACTAATGATTAATTAGCATATTTTGGGGACTTCACTACTTTACAGTGTAAAGTAGTTTTGTAATTACTTCATGCAAACTCAATGGAAGGTAGTAAAAGCAAATGTCCAGTCCATACTATTGTTTGTATAAAATGAATCCTTTAAACCAAAAGTTAATACTTTTACTTAAGAGGCCAATTTAATTTCTCAATATCATATTATCTGGTAAAATTTACAGGGATAGGCAAATGTTAATAGTGGATAATCCCTAATATCTATTGAGCATTGCAAAAGTGGTTTTTATAAAGGCAGATCAGGCATCAGTGTGAATATGGGAGATACTTTACAGAATTTTTTTAACTCTCTATCCCCATAGAGGATAAAGTATATCTTCTATGTTTTTTTTTGTTTTGTTTTGTTTTGTTTGTTTGCTTTTTTAAGAATGAAAGAATCAGAGGCCCCGTACAGTATTATCAAGATGACTGTGGGCTTTTTTTTTTTTTAAGAAGATGTTAGGGGTAGGAGTTTATTAATTGATTAATTTATTTTTGCTGCATTGGGTCTTCGTTTCTGTGCGAGGGCTTTCTCTAGTTGCGGCAAGCGGGGGCCACTCTTCATTGCGGTGCGCGGGCCTCTCACTATCGCGGCCTCTCTTGTTGCAGAGCACAGACTCCAGATGTGCAGGCTCAGTAGTTGTGGCTCACGGGCCTAGTTGCTCCATGGCATGTGGGATCTTCCCAAACCAGGGCTCAAACCCGTGTCCCCTGCATTAGCAGGCAGATTCTCAACCACTGTGCCACCAGGGAAGCCCAATCCTCTATGTTTTGATTTAGCATTTTGAGATAACTTATTTTTCCTGCTTGAACAGAACTGGTCATGTTTTAATTCCACACACGCTCATAAGAAATAATAAAAAATAGTTGAACCAATAATGACTCCCCTTCCCCATCTTCACCCTCATCTCTTTCCATCTCTGACTGGGTCTTAGATAGAAATATATAATAAGATGTCAGAAAGAACTTCTGTTCAACAACCTTGGGAGCTGTGGACTAGTAGCTTGCTCTGCTCCAAATGGACAGGCATCTCTTCTTTCATTATGTAATAAAACGCTTCGAGTTGCTGAGGGAACAATTTGACTGGGTCAGATGGGTGGTTAGGGGATGATTTTTAATAAACATTTCTCCTGCCCTAATCCAAGACGCTTTCAAGAATCAGTGCATTATGTGCACAAGGCTCTGGACTACCAGTTTTATATAAATATTTTATCTAATTCCCATAATAATTCTATGAGAAAGGTACATATAATTCATTTTACAAACGTGGAAATTAAGGTTTATAACTAAGCAGCTTATCAAGGACACAGAGTAAGTGGTGGAAGAGAGATTTAAATCCAGATCTTACTTTTTAATTCCAAATCCAATGGTCTTAACTATTATATTAAAGTAGGCATATTTTTATTGTTCATATCCTGGCAACATTATTTGTGTGCAGGGGAAAACATCATTAAAGATAGATCCCAGCAGTTGGATGAGTTTTTAATTCACGTATGTAATTCTACGTAAGTCTAAACTACTGCCACAGACAATGAACTCATTGCTGGCATTCTCATTAATGTGGTTCGATTCTTATACGTCTACATTTCTTAACTGGGTTTCAGCAAAATCTGTATTTAGTTGAGCCTGAAAGAAATCTAATACTTTGCCTGTGACTTTCAGGGAAGGATGTGTGCACGCAGTGTAAAAAACCTCCTAAATTAAATTTGCAAAATAAACTCATCATTTCTAGTTGTCTCTGTTGTGCATAAAGCACAAGGAGTGCTTATGCTATTGCTCGCAGAGGGCTTTTTATACACTGTGACAGGTTGAAGAACTGCTGTAGGAAAGAGTCTGGAACAGCAGAGGCTGGCCATACAAGTCACCTCTTGTCTTGTCTTGTTAATATCAGTAGAGTTTAAGAAGGTCCGACACCTGTATGTGATTCAGGGAATTAGGATCAAAGAGATTCTTCCACGATCAGACTTTGGTTTGCACTCCCAAGTGTGCCTTGTTTTTGCAAATCTATTTTTCATTTTCATCATCTGAAAAAAGAAGTTTTTCTGCTTTAGCTAGAGGCAATAAAACATGGATATAGAATCGATGAGTCATAAATTAGCTATTCAAATATTCATTAAGTATAAGCTAGATAGCATACCTATTTAGGGCATGGTGTTATTAGAAGTGGTCCATGGTTGTGTTCATAGATATAGGTGTCTCCACTATTATGTTATGAGAAATAAACATGTCTGTTAAGAGAGATACACTGGGAAGCCTTGCAAAACCACTTCATTTAACACAGAGATGACAATTCTCTTTAAGATACAGAACTTAAGTAAAATTACTACTCTTTGTTATAGGTAGTTTATGGCTGCCTGCCAAATGGTTCTAACTCACTGAATGACATCTAAGGGAGACTAGGAAGAGCTAAATACACTAGTGATATAGGAAAGAAATCGAATGACTGAGGTGGAATTCTACGAGAGGAAAGCCATTAACAGAAATATTATTGGGCTTCCCTGGTGGCGCAGTGGTTGAGAATCTGCCTGCCAATGCAGGGGACGTGGGTTCGAGCCCTGGTCTGGGAAGATCCCACATGCCGCGGAGCAACTAGGCCCGTGAGCCACAACTACTGACCCTGTGCGCCTGGAGCCTGTGCTCCGCAACAAGGGAGGCCGTGATAGTGAGAGGCTCGCGCACCACGATGAAGAGTGGCCCCCGCTTGCCGCAACTAGAGAAAGCCCTCGCACAGAAACGAAGACCCAACACAGCCAAAAATAAATAAATTAAAAACAAACAAAAACAAACAAACAAAAAAAGAAATATTATTAAGCATTTAGAGAACACTTTGCTTATAAATGCTTTATAATAGTTTTTATTGATTTAGAGGCTTTCAATAGAAGCAGTGTCAATTCTGTTCTCTCAGTATCAGCCTAAATGTCTGAATATTTTTAGTTTAATATATTGGAGGATCTTGCTGACACCAACCTACCTTTAAGACAGAGGCATCAACATACTCAGACAAGCCACACTAAAAAATTTAGCTTGAGAGACCCAAACCAATTTTTTTTAGATTTTTTTCCCTCAGTCACTGAAAGTTTTTGTGCTGGTATATTCTTCCCATTTTACAGATTAGTGAAATGAAGCTGATATCTTTCTCATTTTACAGATTAATACAATTAATAACTTGATAAAATTAATACGCCAGTTGTAAACAGAGACAAGGATTTAGCTTCAAATTAGTTTTGTTTGTGAACTTGCTTTCCAGTTGTTAATAGTAAATTTCCATGCCTAGTTGTATTCACGTGTTTTTGGATCATATGGACAATGTGAAACAACATTTCCTTATTTTATATTTTAAATACTATGTAATTTAAATATTATTGAATATATGAAAATTTGGCCAATTACTTTCTTTAAATGAGTCAGAAATAACTCATAGATTTTCAGAAACTCTATAAATGTGCATTTTGAATGATATGTTCAACAAAATTCCCTTGAGTTTATGTTTTGTGGACCATTCTGTAGTTCAGCCTGCATGTGGAATTTTAAATTGTCTATGTCAAGGGTGAACCATAGCCCATGGGTTAAATCCTGCCTACCACCTTTTGTAAATAAAGTTTTAGTAGAACAGAGCCATTCTTTATGTATTGTTTGTATTTATGTATTGATTTTGTGCTATAATAGCAGAGTTTATTAGTTGTGTCATAGACTGTATGGCCTGTAAGCCTAGAATATTTATTATCTGGACTTTAAAAAGAAAAAAGTGCTGACCTCTATTCTACACAATACAAGCAGAGGACTTAGTCCTCATTTATTATAATAAAATATATAAGGGTTCACATACATAAATATACATGAGGTCATGAAAGTAACATTTATTGAACTTATATTAGGTACCAGCCAGAGTGTTTAAAATGTCTGTAATAAAGAGATTAAACTTCAAGATTAAGGAAATATCCTATCAAAAGTTTCTCATCTCCCAACTTTTTACTGATATGTTTTCAGCAACCTAGAAAGTTGCCAGCAAGCCAACACAGGAAGTAGAGAAATATTAACTCACAAGACATGGATTCAATTCCATTTCATCCCATTTCACTTACACATAGTCAGCTAACCGTTGCATCTGCACTTAAGCCAACATAAGATATTTAAAATGAGACATATATATTACACTTCTTAGAATTCATTTATCAACCTACTTACAGCAATCAAAGGGGATTAAGGGAGGGAAATTCTCTTACTGTATACAATGTTATACAATGTACCAAATCAAGGGAAAGGAGAGCAATATTATAGTTCCATGGTTCTAAAATTCCACATATCCCAAATAGTTTTTCAAAGAATTGTCATGGACATAATGCTATGTATTTCACAAGTAGTACACTGAGGGTGCCTCTGAACTGCTAAGGAAAATTTAGAAGTTTCAGAGTTCAAAAAGCCAGGAAAACTGTTGTAATAGCATGATTATGACCCAAGCTTTTCAATGTAGTTATCCTAATTTGGTAGAAACACAAAGGTCAAGTAATTACCTGTACTTTAGTTTTGTTTTTGTTTTAACAATCCTTTTTAGCCAGAAAACTGGACCACTGATCAGGACCATTTTTAAATAAAAAACTTGCAAGAACAACTTAAGACCATAATTCATTAAAGGGTTATTACTGTAATATATGTGCTTATTTTCCCAACTTGCACATTCAACCATTTTGAATGCTCAATAGATTAATTCATAGCCAAGGGAAAGTTTTTCTAGACTCTAAGACTATTTATTAAGCACTATGGCAAACACAAAATGTAATAAATAAATTTATCTTATATTCAACTCAATGAGCATAACATACCAAATTTTTTAAATGGCAAAACTATTACATGAACTACATAAGCTATGATATAGATTGCATTACAGGAACATTTGTTTTAACAATCTCCTGTAAAATTCTGCCAACCTTTTACTGGCTTTAGCCACAGTTGTTATTATATTAAAAAAGCGAACCTAGATAAACCAAATATAAGGGCATAAATTTATTTTATGTTTTATCAGCATTTGTCTTCTGACTCGATTTTCTCTTAGATTTAGTCTTGCAGTCCTAGGAAGAATAGTCTTATGCAATCAGAGTTGAGATGTGAGTGAATTAGGAAGTGGTCATTTTTCTCTATATAACATCAACCGTGGATATATAGTGGTAAGAGTATGTTCAAACAGGTATGACAATAATATCCCTTCCTTCCCCTCCCCTCCCCTTCGCTCCGCTTCCCTTCCTTCCCTTCCCCTCCTCTCCCCTCTCCTCTCCTCTTTTCTGTAAAGCTCTTATCATTTTCTGTTGCTCTGTATAATTCACTAATTTGTTAAGTTTACTGTTCATTGTCTGCCTCTCCTGGTACATTACAAAGCTTATGAGGGCAGGAATTTTGTTTGTTTTGTTCCTGCTGTATCTTACCTGCCTGTAACTTACTTGACATACAGGAGAAATTTAGTATATATATGTGGAAGAAAGGCAGGAAGGCCAAAAGGAGGGAAGGAAAGAATGGCTACCATTTGAAAGAATTATTAAGGTGAATCAATAAGAAATATATGATAGCAACACAATGAGGTACATCAACAAAATTAGTAAAATCCTTGAGTAAATTTTTTCTTTCTTCTCTTCCACTGGGGTTACATTTCCTCTAAACAATGAGACCTGGCTGAGAGTACCTGGGAGATGAAATCCAATCCATGCCTCCACTTACCAAATCCTGAACCCTGATGTGACTTGTTCTTACCCAGAGGGAGAGCCTTTTCCTTATGAACACAGAGCCCAGTGTGGGCCAGTATGGCCTTTGTAGCTACTCCTAATTTGCTATAATCTTTATTCTTGACCTGATGTTCTGCCAATGCAACACAGATTTCTCTTATTCATACTGATGATTTGCCCTCCATTTAGTGTATTTTTTTCCTATTAAAACAACTTTCTGATTCTTTTTTGCTTAGTCTTATTTCTGTCTTCAAGAGAGACACATTCCACTGATAACCTTCACTGTAGAATTCTATCAGATTAAACACTCAATGAATGAGGATTCCCCTTGCGTACAGAACACAAGGGTTTTTTTTTTTTCTGAAATAGAGATCAAACTTGCTATGGAATGAAAGATTAGTCACCATTTTTCACCCCTCCTGGCACCCACATTTTCACCTTGGTTTTAACATGGTTAGAGTATTTCCCTGACCTTTGACTTAGGGCTCAGAGTTGTGATGTACTTTGGCCAGTGGTACATTGATCAGAGTGATGCTGTATTCTAAAAGGCCTCATGCATTTCCACTTGCCCATTTGTACCTCTGCCATTGCCGCAAATAAAACAAGGCTCAGAGAGCCTGCTGGTAAAGAGAGGGTGGAAGACATGCAGAAGAGAGCCATTCTAGCTGACCCAAAGAACTGCCCTCTGAAGCAGAGGAGCTCCAGCAGCCACAGGGAGAAGAAGATCCACCAGGAAGCCTACACTCAATTAACCAACCTGTAGATTCATATGAATCATCAGTTTTGTTTCAAGCCCCTGAGTTTTGTATTGGTTTGTTAGGCAGTATTTTTAGACAATGGCTAACTGAAACAAAAGCTAACTCTATTTCTTTTGTGAACACTCCACAGCAACATTTATACACAATTCAAAAACATATACAGTGTGTGACACCCAATATGAAGGCAAGATATTTGCCTGAAAACAATTATCTAGAGATAATTGAGACTTTGGGAAATGGTGAAACTTTTGAATGAACTAAACTCTGGATACTCCATCTTACTCGCTACCTTCTTAAGACAAATAGCTGAGTTTATTGCATTTTATAGGTAAACCTAGACTGAGAAAACCTTTGATTATTATGGTGTTCTTTCAGATACATAAATATGTAAGAAGGACATCAAAAATATTCTCTTTTCATTATACTACAAACCCAAATTATAGCACTGTTAGCCTCTTCTAATAAATTCTTTTGATATACTCTGGCCCTCAAATTCAAGGTTATAAGTTTGTAGTTATTAACTATTATATTTCAGTTCTGTGATGCTGGGGGCTCTGCAAACTACATTTTTCCTTTACCAGCTACTTTCCTATTAGTTCTGCCAATGGAGGGCACTAAAGTTGCTGAATAGCAGTGAAGAGAGAAGGTACTTGCTTCTTCCAGGGGTCTACTTCTGTCAACCTCATCTCAATAATAGCATCTAAACTCTGAAGTAGCTGTTGGTTCCAGTTTCTTGCTTTCTTCCTTGTTTTTAGGACCAACCTCATGGCATTTGTTTGGAGAAACTAGCAACAGTCTGGTAACACCCTCTTATCCAGGATAGCAGGACACCTTCTTTGACCTCTTAAGATACCAGTCATAGTCAGAGGTTCTCACTTCTGAGAGCTCTATCTCACAGCTTCTCAAAGCATCTTCTCTAGTGTCCTGAAAACATCAGTCTCTTCCTCTGTTCCTCGAATTCTAAGGGTGATAGATGCTTCCTTTTCTTACTATCTCTATGTTAATCCAGTGTGCCCTTTTTGACTGTTCATTCTTCCAATAACTCTAAACAATTCCTATATTAGATTCTTTCTGTTGAACTAACTAGTGTGTTTTCCGTTTGCAATTCCTATATTAGATTCTTTCTGTTGAATTAACTAGTGTGTTTTCCGTTTGCTGGCTGTAGTCTGATGATATGGTACCCAATTTAAATGTCAAACTCCTTAAAGACTAGGCCTTTTGACTTGCTTTTTTGCCTTCTCTGCCCAGCTCATAGCTTGCTATAGAAATGCTTGTTCTATGTATAGTCACGGAAGATTTCCCAGGTCCCATATTCTGATCACTAGGCGTCTGTTTTACATCGTTTGTACCTAATACATTTTGATGTCTATTGGCTTAGTCATGTTAAGTGGTTCATTTGCACTATTCCCCTCATCAGACACTGAGATCTAATTGTCATGCTCTCTGCATCCTTCCAATTGTTTCTCTCTGACATGTTGTCATTATTTGGCTCATTTCTATCCTCAGGGAACAATGTAGCATCCTCATCCTCATCAGCCACTTGATGAGACTGAACAGTGTCAATGACAGCCTGCCTCTCACCTGAGTTTTCATTATCTGCCTCCAATTTGGCAAAACTTCCCTTTGCAAGTGTTGATGTGGGGCTTTCACATTAGGCCTGTTAACTTTAAGTAAGGGGTGGCCGTGACCAGTTCTAGTCTAGTTCCCTTGTGCCTCCTTTCCTCATAGTGTTCCACTGGTCATTATTAACTTATAACACACTACTGTGTAATAAAATCTGTAATTAGTACTGAGAAAACAGCTAAGAAGCAATGTCTGAGACTTCCTTCAGCATTCACTGCACTGTTTTACAAAATCTCAAAATTTTTTCCCTAGGTCAAGCCAGCCCTGAGGTTAATTGGCTCTTCTTTTCCATTATTTCTTCACACATATATTGTTGGTTCTGCATATTGTCACTGAAGCAGAGTCCTCCACATGCCATAGTAGAATTTGGTATTGACTACAAGGTTCAGAGATGAAGTTTTTTCACTTTTTGTTTTTTTTACCCCAAACTAACAAGATGATTGGTGATTTGTATATCTCAAGAAAATTTCTCCTAAAACATCAGCTTGAAATGTTATCCATGTCAAATGTCTATGCACTTTTGCCATTTATTTTCCAAGTATAAAACACTTGGTAGCAGCCTCTGAAGAGAACTATTTGATATTGCATCCTATGTCTAATGCTCACCTATGAGTTCTTTGGAAGACAGGAAAGCAAACAACCAAAGTGAATTGGAATTGAACTGAGTGCAACACTCAGGACATTTTCAAAGTGGATTTCTAAATACAAAAAATGTATCTATACCCACAGTTTTTTTCCTTCCTTCCTTCTTTCCTTCCTTCCTTCCTTCCTTTCTTTCTTTCTTTCTCTTTCTTTCCTTCATCAGCTACATTCCATGGAATCTGACTTTTATACCTGCCATCATGTATGACTGAATGGTAACCAAATGGAAGAAAACATTGAAAAGGGGGTGGGGAGTCTTATTTTAGTAACAGAAAATGTAAATTCAGAATTTTGATGTATTTATTTTAGTTGTTTTACCTACGGAAGATCCCTCTCCCTTCCCTTTCTCCAAGGAAATTTAATGGCTACTGGCTGGTAATCAGACATAAGTTTATAAAATACTAGATATTGTTTTAGGGAAACGTTTGGAAGGGTAGTGATTTAGGGAAGAAAACAGGTAGAAGGTGAAATTCTGAAGACCAGAAGTTTCACTGAATAAAATTTGTAATGAAGAAGACTGGTTGAAAAGCAAGAACTATTTCCCATGGATTTTTTCAAACTGCTAAGAAAGTATGCTATCACCATTTTCCCTGCCATGTCTTTTTTGTTTCCTACTTAGAGGCAGGATGTTAAGGAGTGCAGGATCAATGCAATAATGATGTAAATAACATATAGTATCTTCTTCTGGCTCCAAGAGTGGTGGCATTTCTGGAAGGAAGAAAACTGGGTCACACAGACAGTGCATGAATTTGAGATGACCCACAAAGGACAGTGCTGCACGTTTCCATATCTAGAGGCTTTTTCTGGGTCAAAAGAATGCACTTTGCCTTTGCTTCAGGCAACTTGAGCCAGCTGGACTCCATCCAGGAAGATAATGCTGACAAATCCCAGGGAAGCAGGAAGCAGCAGCTCCTCTCTCACTGTATGCTATGTGATATCACCATCTCTTGTAAAAGTCTCGTCCACTTGACATGTAGTAATAACTAAACCATACATATCTGTGTTTGTCAGAGGCCAAATAGTAGCCTTGAGTATTGAGTCAGAAGTTTCTGCACCTACAGGTGACACAGCATACTCTATAAAGCACTTCTATTTATGAAGGATTAAAATCATCTCTAATTCTTAATGGAGAGTGAAAAAGGATTTATGGAACGCCTACTATGAATTAGCCCTTGTTCTATGTACTTATATATATGCTCACTTAATGCTAAGAATGACAATTATTTGTTTTGTAGATCAACAAACTGAATATTGGAATCATTAAGAAGAACTCTGGAATGAAGCTCTTGTTATCCTTAGTTGAGAGAAGAAGAAAGTGAACTTAATTTGTGTCCTAGGAAATATGAGCATGAATACAGATGATAGTATTATTTTTAATAGAGAAAAACAGTGCTGTAAATAACTCAAGTGGAAGAAGTTTAAGTAAGTTGGTTTTGGTATATATATATCACCAATGGAATACTGTAAAGCAATGGCTATAAATAAAATACATCTATACCTATCAACGTGGATAACATCATGAAAAACATGATGTTGAATGAAAATTTCTAAAAACAGAAAAATATGATTCTATTAATATGGAAAATACATAAAATGAAAAAAATATATTATTTAGGAACACAAAGATATGCTGTAAAACTGCAAAGGAAAACAAAAAAATAACAGATAAAAAAAGTCCTCTGGAGTAGGGAGAGGGATTTGGGAAAAGATATTCAGGAAGCTGGATAAAATTCTGTTTCTTTAACTGTATGGTGGATACCTAGGAGTAAAATTTTATTATTGTTTTAAACTGTACAGATTCATTATAGACGCTCTTTATGCATGAGGCAAAAAAAGGACAAGAAAATAAAGACAAAGTAATCAACTTGTAATATGATAAATTCAGAGCCCTGTCCACCATGCTATAACAGCCATGAATGATGTCCAAAATTCTGTTTACTTCCACAAATAAGCAGAAATCTTTGTTAAGACACTAAAGAAGAGATATGGAGGACTGAATATAAGAAACAGTGTGTATAAATGCATACAGGAAAGTTTATCCAAGATATATAAAGAAATCATAAAACTCAGTAGAATAAAGCCAAACAATCCTATTAAAAATTGAGCAGAGGATCCCACTACTGGGCATATATCCTGAGAAAACCATAATTCAAAAAGAGTCATGTACCACAATATTCACTGCAGCTCTATTTACAATAGCCAGGACATGGAAGCAACCTAAGTGTCCATCAACAGATGAATGGATAAAGAAGATGTGGCACATATATACAATGGAATATTACTCAGCCATAAAAAGGAACAAAATTGAGTTATTTGTAATGAGGTGGATGGATCTAGACTCTGTCATACAGAGTGAAGTAAGTCAGAAAGAGAAAAACAAATACCATATGCTAATGCATATATATGGAATCTAAAAAAATGGTACTGATGGACCTAGTGGCAGGGCAGGAATAAAGACACAGACGTAGAGAACAGACTTGAGGACACAGTGGGGGTGGGGAAGCTGGGACGAAGTGAGAGAGTAGCACTGACATGTATACACTACCAAATGTAAAATGGATGGCTAGTGGGAAACTGCTGCATAGCACAGGGAGATCAGCTCAATGCTTTGCAAGGGGTGGGATAGAGAGGGTGGGAGGGAGGCTCAAGAGGGAGGGGATATGGGGATATATGTATACATATAGCTGATTCTCCTTGTTGTACAGCCAAAACTAACACAACATTGTAAAGCAATTATACTTCAATAAAGATATAAAAAAAATTGGGGAGAGGAACTGAATAGTCATTTTTCCAAAGAAGACATACAGATAGCCAACAGGTATATGAAAAGAAGCGCAGCATCACTAATCATCAGGGAAATGCAAATCAAAACCACACCACACTGAGATATCATCTCACATCTGTTAGAATGGCTGTCATCAAACAGACAAGAGATAACAAGTATTGGTGAGGATGCAGAGAAAAGAGAACCTTTGTGCACTGTTGGTAGGAATGTAAATTCGTGCAGCTACTATGGAAAAGAGTATGAGAGTTTCTCAAAAAATTAATAATAGAACTACCATATGACCCAGCAATTCCACTTCTGGGTATTTATTCAAAGGAAAAAAAAACATTAACTTGAAAAGATATCTGCACTTCCATGTTCATTGTGGCATTATTTACATAGTTGAGATATGGAAACAGCCTAAGTGTTCATTGATGGATGAGTGAATAAGTGGAATATTATACAGCCATAAAAAAGAATAAAATCTTGTCATTTGAGAAAACATGGATGGACCTTGAGGGCACTATGCTAAGTGAAATAAGTGAGGCAGAGAAAGATAAATACCCTATGATCTCATTTATATATGGAATCTAAAAAAGAAGCCAAAAACCAAAAATTGAACTTATAGACACAGAGAACAGACTGTGGTTGCCAGAGGTGGGGTGGGTGGATGAAATGGGTGAAGGGGGCCAAAAGCTATAAACTTCCAGTTATAAAATAAATAAGTTGTGGGGCATTTAATGTACAGCATGGTGACTATAGTTAATAATGCTGTAGTGTATATTTGAAAAGTTGCTAAGAAAGTGGATCTTAAAAGTTCTCATCATGAGAAAAAATATTGCAACTGTGTAGCAATGGGTGTTAAGTAGACTTATTTTGTAATCATTTCACAATATATACATATATTGAATTATTATGTTGTACACCTGAAACTAATATAATGTTGTATGTCAATTAAATCTCAATTAAAAAGGAGAAAGTATAGCCTGACCCTAGCTTGTTCATTGACTTGACTTCTCATTTAGCCCCTTCGTTAGTTCACATTCTATAGATGCTGTGTATTAGTGTCCTTCAAACACTTATAATCCAAATGAGAATTTAAAAGATTTACCGAGATGTATTGAATGACCCTTGCCCCAAATCTCTAGATATAGGTAAATAAATTATAATAAGGGTTTAAAGACTGGAAATAAATTGGTGGTGAATGAAATTATAGGGTTAAATTTCTGGAGCACATTGCAGTACTATAAGCATAATTATAATCTCTCATTTTAGATAATAATTCAGAAGGCAGAGACAAAGTCTGTTATAATTCTTTTTGAATTGTTCCCAGTAGTTATAACATTTTGAATGCTAAAATGGAAAGATTGTCTTTATGGCAATCTCTATTTTTCAATGTTTATTTAGGAAAAGCACTTGAGATTATTTTAATGGGAGAGAAAATTAAAGATTATTTTGACAGTTTTGGTACACCTACAAACAAAGCAAGGGTGATAAAATGGGAATTATTTGTCTTGAACCAGCGGTTATAGAAGAGCTTTGGGCTAAGAATCAGCAGATCTATTATTTAGTCCCTGCTTTGTCACAAATTCCCTGTCTGAATCATCACTATGAAAGTTTTGGGGAGAAAATTGCCTCCAAAGTCGTGTTCACCCTGGTTGATCATTTCTCCAAAGCATGCCATGCTTACCAGATGATTTTTCCCCTCTTTAACCCCAGAATGTGATATTTTCTGCTTGGTGCTCTGTCCTGGAGGCCAGCTCTGCACTTTCCATTACGGGTACAGGCAGGTGCCCCCAGCCCTCTCCTATCGTGATTGGCTGGGAGCCTGGAACCATAAAATGGCGCCCGTACCTCTGTTTCTACAAAGCTGCTGGGCTGTTTCCGCTTTGCAGCTGCCTGTCTTGAATGCCAAGTTCTAGTTGCGAGTGCTGACTGGCCACCTGGCCAGGGCCATGCAGCCAGCTGCCACTTACAGCTTGAGGCTAATATATAAGTATTCTGATGCCTAACCTAAGCCTCCTCTGAGCTCACTTCTGCTCCCAGTTCTTTTTCTCAGTGAGAGTTAAATCAGGATTGATTCCCTTCTTCTTCCCTCATGTGCTTCCTTCTTCCTTTCCTTTCTGTGTAAAACAAATATTTGCAAATTCCCTATTAAGTGCTCTGCATTGTGTGAGGATAGAGTCTTTTATTTATATCTATGCAAATATGTGAGAATTGAGGCTTCACATGCAGGGAAAAGTGAAGTAAAGTCTCTCAAACATAAAAAAAGAAAAAGAGTTACCAAATTCCATTCCCCTAGCCAACAAAATTTCATTTCCCCATCGTTCTTGGAAGTCACCTGCTCCCAAATGTTGCTTGGTGCATTTAAATGCTATTCAACAATCCCAGCTGACAGTTGTTGGCTGACTGTTTCTGACATAGCTCATATCTCTCTCACGATGTTTTTGTTTTGGTATACAGGCAGAGCCGTGTATCGGACAGTTAACCTAATATATTTGTTATTCTCTTGGGTGCCTTTTTGCAGCTAAAAATGATTCCATGTTGTTTCCTAATGGGAATTTTGGTCCAACACTGAGTGGTAGTAGCTGGTCAATCCTTAGGTTTAATCCCCCAGCATCTTCTCTTTGCTTTTAAGAGCTCATTGGACAAAAACCAAGGTAGCAGTTAGAATCCAGAGGAACCCAGGGGGAGATGTTTATGAATGCATGGTGAGAGCATATCTGATAATTCCTATTTTGGTTGTTCAAATTCTCCCCTGGTGTTTGCGAGTATCTTGACAATTAGAAGAAAATATTACCTCCTAAAAATTGCATCTTCATTTCAAACTAAAGAGCTAAAACAATACTTAACTTTATGGAAGTTGGATGAACTTTTATCTCTTTCTTTTCTTTCTTTCTTTCTTTCTTTCTTTCTTTCTTTCTTTCTTTCTTTCTTTCTTTCTTTATCTTTCTGTAATAAAGCTTATTGGTATAAATATAAATAATTAGTTCTGGAATGTTTTGCCATCTGACCTATTTTCTTCATAATCAGACGACACACCTTTCCTATTAGTGTCAAATCCTCTGCCCTGGGCTGATTTTGGCTTTGAGATCTTAAATCATAGACTCATCAAGTGTACATTGGGACTGAAACCAAGACCTTTATAAAATGTGAAATAAATGCAATAGTTTACAGATAAAAGTGCATCCTCAAATGCTTCTCACTACATATCTCTGATCAGAATAAACAAATTTACAAATACATGTAGCAATATTTGTTGCAATATATGTCCTTTAATGAAGTCATACTTTCAGATGAATTTTTTCATACTTTAAATCCTCACAGGGACATTGACCTGAATGTGTGGGCCCATTGGAGAAGAACAAAGGGTTTATACAGTCTCTGCCAACATTGTTTCTTCCTAAAGTGATGCTGGAGAAAGATGCAAATGGATATATTTAGACCCCACAGTCTCATTTCTCTTTATAAAAGAGCATTACCAAAGCCAACCACACTGCTTTGTTACATAATGGGTAGGGGGCTGACATGCTCACACAAACAGGGGCATCAAGGGGCTGCTTCAGGGGTTGATTTCTTGCCAAATAGTGAATAATCTTATAATCAAATGTGCAGCAATAAGAGACCCAGCCGGGAGGATTAAGGACTAAGTATCTATTGGACTGCCTGATCTCTTTGTTCTTCAGGTTTAGAGTAGGATAAATGAAAAGGGGGAGGCCAAGAGGGAGTGGTTTAATATAAAATAAATTGTCTAAAAGGGATCAGTGAAAGCAGGATTTTCGATGGGTCAAAGACTGAGCTAGCTGATTTTTTATTTTAAAACTAAGACAGGATAGAGGTATGGGGATAAAGTAGGAAATCAGATAAGAAAAACAAAGGATGCAGGCATATTGGCCTTAAATAGTCTTTTTCTGTTTCTGAGATTTCTTATGTTCTTGTGCTCTGAGCCAAGATCAATTGAGATTAATCAGTTGTATAGAAAGCATTGTGATAGCATTGAAGGTTTTTAAAGTTTAAATTTGTTTATTGAACACAATTTGGTTAGCATCAGGTGCTGAAGTTATAGACACCAACACTAGCATAGAAATTACTTTATTTAGCTCCCAGTTGTAAGTTTCTATAGCAACTGGGTCCTATACCAGAAAGCTGAGATTCTAGAGCTCAAGTGATTCAGTCAGAGATGGCAATATCATATTTGGGGCCACTTACTCCCTCTTTCCATTTTCTACCTCTGTTTTGTGAGAAGTTTCTTCAGTGTGGCTGTCTGCTTAGTCATACTTTTAATTACACCTTTTGCTCTGAACCTTCTCCTCTTGGCAGCAGTAGAAAGTGTCTATTTCGGTTGTATTTTGATTTACATTGACCAGTTAGTATGTTGAGCAGAGGAGGTGGATGTGATCTGCTTTAAATATAGTTGAAAATTCTGAATAGTGAGGAAAGTGTCCATAGTGCCAAGTTTAGTTAGCCACTCCAGGCAGAAATTAAGATGTTAATTCTAAAAGGAAACCTAATCAAATTTCTACATTATGCTTTCATTCTATTCATAAATGCAATGTAATGATCCTTTTAAATATATAGAATGTCCCTTATGAAGTTTTTTTTTTAATTTTAAATAAACATATACTTGGAAGAAAATTTATTTTATTTTTGTGTTTTACAAATGAACTTTTTTATTGTAACAAATAGGCATTTTCTGGAGAGGCTTGTTATGGTTGAAGTAATATTTTATGATGGTAGTTTAGCCAATACTGCAGAAATGCTTAGGGAATAATAATTACATCTGGGTTCCAATTGTGAGAATAATCACTACATTAAAAAAAATAAACATAGTAGCATTCCCTCTGTCCATGTTTTTGAATGGTTCTGATCCAAACATATATAGATAAATAGGTAGATAAAACTTAGATAAAATAAACGCAAACATGAAATGCATATTTTAAATAATGTCATTTTTTGATGAGACTCCCTGTTTTAGAAGAACTGGCTTTTGATATTTGAAATAATCACTAACTGACTGGTTTAAAGACTAGTTAGCAGAAGAGTGCTTGCCATGTAACACATGACATAGAATTTGTTTGGAGAATGACAAGAATACACCATAAAAACAAGAATTCTACATGTGCTCCAATAAAACAAAACAAAACAAAAGATTTCCACTAAATGTTCACATTTATTGCTAACTTGGGCCTATTAACATTTAGAAAATACAGTTTCTAAGAGGCAGCTGCTAGAGATTGGCCAATTATAATTCACAATTCAAAGAGAAAATCTTATTTGACTCTAAAATTCTGTGCTTGTTTTCTCCTTTCATGAATTATCACATAGCCAAAGCACAGTGTGTGTGAGAGGAAGGATAAAACAGACTTGCTTCCTGTCTGTAAAAATGCATCACCTTAGATGACCTTAGTTCTTTTTGCGCTAAAT
This sequence comes from Pseudorca crassidens, assembly GCF_039906515.1. Lineage (NCBI taxonomy): Eukaryota > Metazoa > Chordata > Mammalia > Artiodactyla > Delphinidae > Pseudorca > Pseudorca crassidens. The sequence goes on along the minus strand of NC_090300.1, from coordinate 114,481,330 downwards.
AAGGAGTTTACTTCTAATTTTACAACCGATTTAATTATAATAAAAACAATTGTGTGAATAAAATAGATCGTGATTATCTATCTCTGTTTTCAGTTTCTGTGAGGAATCTTGAAATGTCACCAGCTCTGTAGGAGGGTGTTTGAATCATATATCACAGTGTGCCTCCTATATTGTGATATATCCAAAAGTCATATCAGACCAATGCTTAGTCTCTCAGACAAGCAGTCTTCAGAGCTGTGTTAAAATTGTGAGTGATAATTGTTCTTTTTTTCCCCTAAATTTATTTATTTATTTATTTATTTGTGGCTGTGTTGGGTGTTTGTTGCTGCGCGGACTCTCTCTAGTTGTGGTGAGTGGGGGCTACTCTTCGTTGCGGTGCGGTGCGCGGGCATATTACGGTGGCTTCTCCTGCAGAGCACAGGCTCTAGGTGCGTGGGCTTCAGTAGCTGCGGCACGCGAGCTCAGTAGTTGTGGCGTATGGGCTTACTTGCTCCGCGGCACGTGGGATCTTCCCGGACCGGCCTTGAACCCGTGTCCCCTGCATTGGCAGGTGGATTCTTTTTGTTTGTGTGTGTGATGTAAATTAATATTTAAATAGGACAGTCCTTCCAGATTTTGTTTACATTTGGTTAATTACCTTGTTTCTTTTTTCTCACCTGACTGGTCCTAGGATCTTTCCCAAGATACGTGCACAACTTTTTTTTTTTAATTAATTTTTTAAATATATAAATATGTTTTATGTTTTGAATTTTATTTTATTTTTTTATACAGCAGGTTCTTATTAGTTATTTATTTTATACATATTAGTGTATATATGTCAACCCCAATCTCCAAATTCATCCCACCACCACCACCGCCCCCTGCCCCACTTTCCCCACTTTGGGTCCATATGTTTGTTATCTACATCTGTGTTTCTATTTCTGCCTTGCACACCAGTTCATCTGTACCATTTTTCTAGATTCCACATATATGCGTTAATATATGATATTTGTTTTTCTCTTTCTGACTTACTTCACTCTATGATGGTCTCTAGGTCGATCCACGTCTTTACAATGACCCAATTTCATTCTTTTCTATGACTGAGTAATATTCCATTGTATATATGTACCAATTCTTCTTTACCCATTCATCTGTTGATGGGCATTTAGGTTGCTTCCATGGCGCAGCTATTGTAATAGTGCTGCAATGAACATTGAAGTGCATATGTCTCTTTTTTTTACCATCTTTATTGGAGTATAATTGCTTTACGATGTTGTGTTAGTTTCTTCTGTATAACAAAGTGAATCAGCTATATATATACATATATCCCCATATCCCCTCCCTCTTGCATCTCCCTCCCACTCTACCTATCCCACCCCTCTAGGTGGATGAAAAGCACTGAGCTGATCTCCTTGTGTGATACAGCTGCTTCCCACTAGCTATCTATTTTACATTTGGTAGTGTATATATGTCAATGCTACTCCCTCACTTCGTCCCAGCTTACTCTTCCCCCTCCCTGTATCCTCAAGTCCATTCTCTACATCTGCATCTTTATGCCTGTCCTGCACCTAGATTCATCAGAACCATTTTTAATATTTTTTAGATTACATATATATGTGTTAGCATATGGTATTTGTTTTTCTCTTTCTGACTTACTTCACTCTGTATGACAGACTCTAGGTCCATCCACTTCACTACTAATAACTCAATTTCGTTTCTTTTTATGACTGAGTAATATTCCATTGTATATATGTGCCACATATTCTTTATCCATTCATCTGTCATTGGGCACTTAGGTTGCTTCCATGTCCTGGCTATTGTAAATAGTGCTGCAATGAACATTTTGGTACATGACTCTTTTTGAATTATGGTTTTCTCAGGGTATATGCCCAGGATTGGGATTGCTGGGTCATATGGTAGTTCTAATTTTAGGTTTTTAAGGAACCTCCGTACTGGTCTCCATAGTGGCTGTATCAATTTACATTCCCACCAACAGTGCAGGAGGGTTCCCTTTTCTCCATACCCTCTCCAGCACTTAATGTTTCTAGATTTTTTGAGGATGGCCATTCTCACTGGTGTGAGGTGATACCTCATTGTAGTTTTGATTTTTATTTCTCTAATGATTAGTGATGTTGAGCCTCTTTTCTTGTGTTTTTTGGCAATCTGTATATGTTCTTTGAAGAAATGTCTATTTAGGTCTTCTGCCCATTTTTGGATTCGGTTGTTTGTTTTTTTGATATTGAGCTGCATGAGCTTCTTGTATATTTTGTAGTTCATCCTTTGTCAGTTGCTTTGTTTGCAAATATTTTCTCCCATTCTGAGGGTTGTCTTTTCATCTTGTTTATGGTTTCCTTTGCTGTGCAAAAGCTTTAAAGTTTCATTAGGTCCCATTTGTTTATTTTTGTTTTTATTTCCATTTCTCTAGGAGGTGGGTCAAAAAGGATCTTGCAGTGATTTATGACATAGAGTATTCTGCCTATGTTTTCCTCTAAGAGTTTGATAGTGTCTCACCATATATTTAGGTCTTTAATCCATTTTGAGTTTATTTTTCTGCATGGTGTTAGGGAGTGTTCTAATTTCATTCTTTTACCTGTAGCTGTCCAGTTTCCCAGGACTACTTATTGAAGGGGCTGTCTTTTCTCCATTGGATATTCTTGCCTCCTTTATCAAAGATAAGATGACCATATGTGCATGGGTTTATCTCTGGGCTTTCGATCCTGTTCCACTGATAAATATTTCTGTTTTTTTGCCAGGAGCATACTGTTTTGATTACTGTAGCTTTGTAGTATAGTCTGAAGTCAGGGAGTCTGATTCCTCCAGTTCCGTTTTTCTTTCTCAAGATTGCTTTGGCTACTCGGGGTCTTTTGTGTTTTCATTCAAATTGTGAAATTTTTTGTTCTAGTTCTGTGAAAAATGCCATTGGTAGTTTGATAGGGATTGCATTGAATCTGTAGATTGCTTTGGGTAGTAGTGTCATTTTCAGAATGTTGATTCTTCCAATGCAAGAACATGGTATATCTCTCCATCTGTTTGTATCATCTTTAATTTCTTTCATCAGTGTCTTACAGTTTTCTGCATACAGGTCTTTTGCCTCCTTAGGTAGGTTTATTCCTAGGTATTTTATTCTTTTTGTTGCAGTGGTAAATGGGAGTGTTTCCCTAATTTCTCTTCAGATTTTTCATCATTAGTGTATAGGAATGCAAGAAATTTCTGTGCATTAATTAAGTATCCAGCAACTTTACCAAATTCATTGATTAGCTGTAGTAGTTTTCTGGTGGCATCTTTAGGATTCTCTATGTATAGTACACCATGTCATCTGCAAACAGTGACAGTTTTACTTCTTCTTTTCCAGTTTGTATTCCTTTTATTTTTATTTTTCTTCTCTGATTGTTGTGGCTAGGACTTCCAAAACTATGTTGAATAACAGTGGTGAGAGTGGACATCCTTGTTTTGTTCCTGATCTTGGAGGAAATGCTTTCAGTTTTTCACCATTGAGAATGATGTTTTCTGTGGGTTTGTCGTATATGGCCTTTATTACACTGAGTTAGGTTCCCTCCATGCCCACTTTCTGGAGAGTTTTTATCATAAATCGGTGTTGAATTTTGTCAAAAGCTTTTTCTGCATCTATTGAGATGATCATATGGTTTTTATTCTTCAGTTTGTTAATATGGTGTATCACATTGATTGTTTTTCATATATTGAAGAATCCTTGCATCCCTGGGTTAAATCCCACTTGATCATGGTGTATGATCCTTTTAATGTGTTGTTGGATTCTGTTTGCTAGTATTTTGTTGAGGATTTTTACATCTATGTTCATCAGTAATATTGGTCTGTAATTTTCTTCTTTTGTAGTACCTTTGTCTGGTTTTGTTGTTAGGGTGATGGTGGCCTTGTAGAATGCGTTTGGGAGTGTTCCTTCCTCTGCAGTTTTTTGGAAGAGTTTGAGAGGGATGGGTGTTAGCTCTTCTTTAAATGTTTGATAGAATGCACCTGTAAAGCCATCTGGTCCTGAACTTTTGTTTGTTGGAAGATTTTTAATCACAATTTCAATTTCATTACCTGTGATTGGTCTGTTCATATTTTCTGTTTCTTCCTGGTGCAGTCTTGGAAGGTTATACCTTTCCAATAATTTGTATGTGTCCTCCAGGTTTTCCATTTTATTGGTGTAGAGAGCCTATAGTAGTCTCTTATGATGTTTTGTATTTTTGCGGTGTCTGTTGTACTTCTACTTTTTCATTTCTAATTTTATTGATTTGAATTCTGTCCTTCTTTTTCTTGATGAGTCTGGCTAAAGGTTTATCAATTGTGTTGAGCTTCTCAAAGAACCAGCTTTCAACTTGTTTTATCTTTGCTATTGTTTTCTTTGTTTCTATTTCATTTATTTCTGCTCTGATCTTTATGATTGCTTTCCTTCTAATTACTTTGGGTTTTGTTTTTCTTTCTTTCTCTAGTTCCTTTAGGTGCAAGGTTAGATTGTTAATTTGAGATTTTTCTTGTTTCTTGAGGTAGGATTGTATTGATATAAACTTCCCTCTTAGAACTGGTTTTGCTGCATCCCAGAGGCTTTGGAACATCATGTTTTCATTGTCATTTGTCTCTAGGTGTTTTGTGATTTCTTCAGTGATCACTTGGTTAGTTAGCAGCATCCTGTGTAGCCTCCATGTGTTTGTGTTTTTCCCTGTAATTTATTTCTAATCTCATAGTTTTGTGGTTGGAAAAGATGCTTGATATGATTTCAGTTTTCTTAAATTTACTGAGGCTTGTTTTGTGACCCAAGATGTGATCTATCCTGGAGAATGTTCTGTGTGCACTTGAGAAGAAATTGTAATCTGCTGTTTCAGATGGAATGTCCTATAAATATCAATTAAATCTATCTGGTCTATGGTGTCACTTAAATGTTGTATTTCCTTATTAATTTTCTGTCTGGATGATCTGTCCATTGGTGTATGTGAGGTGTTATTATTTTGTTACTGTTGATTTCCCCTTTTATATCTGTTAGCATTTGCCTTATGTATTGAGGTGCTCCTATGTTGGGTGCATATATATTTATAATTGCTATATATTTTCTTGGATTGATCCCTTGATCATTATGTAGTGTCCTTCCTTGTCTCTTGTAACATTCTTTATTTTAAAGCCTATTTTATCTGATATGAGTATTGCTACTCCTGCTTTCTTTTGATTTCTATTTACATGGAATATCTTTTTCCATCCCCTCACTTTCAGTCTGTATGTGTCCCTAGGTCTGAAGTGGGTCTCTTGTAGACAGCATATATGTTGGTCTTGTTTTTTAATCCATTCAGCAAACCTGTGTCTTTTGGTTGGAGCATTTAATCCATTCACATTTAAGGTAATTATCTGTATTTATGTTCCTATTACCATTTGCTTTATTGTTTTGGGTTTGTTTTTGTAGATCCTTTTCTTCTCTTGTGTTTCCCACTTATTGAAGTTCCTTTAGCATTTGTTGTAGAGCTGGTGTCGTGGTGATGAATTCTCTTAGCTTTTTCTTGTCTGTAAGTCTTTTGATTTCTCCATCAAATCTGAATGAGATCCTTACCAGGTAGAGTAATCTTGGTTGTAGATTCTTCCCTTTCAACACTTTAAATATATTGTGCCAGTCCTTTCTGGCTCGTAGAGTTTCTGCTGGGAAATCAGCTGTTAACCTTATGAGAGTTCCCTTGTATGTTATTTGTCATTTTTCCCTCATTGTTTTCAATAATTTTTCTTTTTCTTTAATTTTTGTCAGTTTGATTACTATGTGTCTTGGCATGTTTCTCCTTGGGTTTATCCTGTGTAGGACTCTCTGCACTTCCTGGACTTGGGTGGCTGTCTCCTTTCCCATGTTAGGGAAGTTTTCAGCTATAACCTCTTCAAATATTTTCTCGGGTCCTTTCTCTCTTCTCCTTCTGGGACCCCTATAATGTGAATGTTGTTGTGTTTAATGTTTTCCCAGAGGTCTCTTAGGCTGTTTTCATTTCTTTTCATTCTTTTTTCTTTATTCTGTTCCGTGGCAGTGAATTCCACCATTCTGTTCTCTAGGCCACTTATCCATTCTTCTGCCCCAGTTATTCTGCTATTGATTCCTTCCAGTGTATTTTTCATTTCAGTTATTGTATTGTTCATCTCTGTTTGTTTGTTCTTTAATTCTTCTAGGTCTTTGTTAAACATTTCTTGCATCTTCTTGATCTTTGCCTCCATTCTTTTTCCGAGGTCCTGGGTCTTGTTCACTATCCTTATTCTGAATTCTTTTTCTGGAAAGTTGCCTATCTTCACTTCATTTAATTGTTTTTCTGGGGTTTTATCCTGTTCCTTCATCAGAGACATAGCCCTCTGCCTTTTCATTTTGTCTGTCTTTCTATGAATATGGTTTTCGTTCCACAGCCTGCAGGATTGTAGTTCTTCTTGTCTCTGCTGTCTGCCCTCTGGAGGATGGGGCTATCTAAAAGGCCTGTGCAAGCTTCCTGATGGGATGGACTGGTGGTGGGTAGAGCTGGGTGTTGCTCTGGTCGGCAGAGCTCAGTAAAACTTTAATCCGCTTGTCTGCTGATTGGTGTGGCCTAGTTTCCCCCCTGTTCATTGTTTGCCCTGAGGCGATCCAAGACTGGAGCCTACCTGGGCTCTTTGGTGGGGCTAATGGCGGACTCTGGGAGGGCTCACGCCAAGGAGTAATTCCCAGAACTTCAGCTGCCAGTGTCCTTGTCCTCATGGTCAGCCACAGCCACACCCCACCTCTACAGGTGACCCTCCAACACTAGCAGGTAGGTCTGGTTCAGTCTCCTATGGGGTCACTGCTCCTTCCCCCTGGGTCCTGATGCACACAGTAATTTTTTGTGCCCTCCAAGAGTGGAGTGTCTGTTTCCCCCCATCCTGTCTAAGGCCTGCAATCAAATCCTGCTAGCCTTCAAAGTCTGATTCTCAGGGAATTTCTCCTTCCATTTCCTGCTCCCCAGGTTGGGAAGCCTGATGTGGGGCTCAGAACCTTCACTCCAGTGGGTGACTTCTGTGGTATAATTGTTCTCTAGTTTGTGAGTCAACCACCCGTGGTTATGGGATTTGATTTTGTTGTGATTACACCCCTCCTACTGTCTCATTGCAGCTTCATCTTTATCTTTGGATGTGTGGTATCTCTTTTGGTGGGTTTCAGTGTCTTCCTATCAATGATCGTTTAACAGTTAGTTGTGATTCTGGTGTTCTTGCAAGAGGGGTGACAGGCAGGTTCTTAACCACTGCGCCAGTAGGGAAGTCCGATAATTGTTCTTTTAACAAACTATGCATAGAGAAAATATTTGATGAGTAAAGAGCGGTTATCAGCTTATCCTCACATTTGTGAATATCAGGGTTTAGAACTTTTACAATATGGATTCTTTCATAAATCGTTGAATTTCCTTTTCCTTTTCAAATTCATCCATGATATAATTCTTCTTCAGGTAACTAATCATAGTATTAATTTAAAACTTATTGGGTCACCTAATGTAGTAACTTGATTAAATAGTTAAATGGCTACTTAGAATAACATTGCATAGAATATAGAACTTGGAAACAGCAAACTGGATTTCTTAGTATTTTACTGCAGAAAGAAAAACAGCAATAAGTGAAAAATAAATGATTCATACAAGTTGGTTTTGTTAGCTAAATCAAAACAGGTTTATTTAAAAATATATATTTTAGTCATAACCAGTTTTTATAATCACTACCCAATCATAATTGATTCTCATTATTTTTTGTAGAAACAACAAAAATGAATCAAAATCCAAAGATTAGAGTATCAGAAGATTTTTGTGTGTTACCTGCAAAAAAGAACAGATCTGGGCTACTCTCTTTACAAGGCTTGTTAGCAAGTTTGGCTGGTGTCTGAGAACTTGGCTTCTGAAACATTGCCTAACTGATATGGTAATTTTGCTGGGGCTAGACTCTTTGTGCAAACAATATAATTTATAGCGACATCTGCTTTCCTTCTGTGAGTCGGTATTTTGATAGTTGTTAGGCAGAGAATGCCTATGTGATCAGTCCCCAATAAAAACCCTAAACTCTGAGTTTAAAATGAGCCTCCTATTGTGGAAATATTACTTACACACATGGTGTTGCCCTTTTTTTTTTTTTTTTTGGCTAAAGGGAGAGTGTACTTTGTGTGACCTCTCACATGAGGGAGAAGATAGAGGGATTCCCATGGATTCCTCCTAGCTTTACCTGATGTCATTTTCTCTTTCTGTGTCTGATCTGACTATGATCTTTACTGTCTTTATAGTAAATATTAGCCATTAGTACATCTATATGCCTGAGTCCTGTGAGTCTTTCTAGCAAATCACCAAATATGTGGGTATTGGGGACCCCTGAAACAGGTAACTACTCGGGCTGATTTCATCATTGTAGAAGTTTAAAAGAAAGCCCAAACTGAGCTGTGACATGGATTAAATATATGGGAATATGTATCTTCAGAGTAAATCAACTTCAACATATGTGCCATGACAAATATGCTGTCTACCACCTTCTCATTAAGATACTCATAAAGACTCATAGCAATACAAAAGCTGATGTCAGCTTTGTAAACGAAATGAAAAAAAGGGGTGCGGCAAGTTTTGGCATAATTTACATCAACTACACTATTGCTGGTTTTTGCTGTAACTATATCTATCAACTCCTGGTGGAATTTGAGCTTCTGTTTGGTAGCTGCCTAGCCAAAGCAGGAGATGATACAGGAGACCCTAGAATAAAAGCGAGCTAGTAATAAAGCTGATATGCATAAATGCTCAAAGAAAATTGGCTTTCTTAACCTTGGTGCTGGATGGCAGAAAAACTAAAATCATCCTTGAATGCTTATAAACACAAGCTTACTCTTATGCTAGAGTGAGGACTAAATTCCCCAAACTGGTGTGATCTGAAATGCTTTAGCAAATAATTTAAAGTGATTCTGGATTAGTAGTGGCCATTGGTGATTGGCAGCAACAAACACAATTCCTTCTGGAAAATTGTATTTCCAAACCAGACCAATAAGATGTCCTATTGCTTGAGTTCCAAAGAACATGAGATCACAATAAAAAAATCACAAAACACACATAAACCAAGAAACCATGAGCAAGGACCAGCAGAAGAAACAAGCATACAATATAAAGAGTAAAAACCAGTCAGATGAACCTGACCTGCAATAATTACCCACAAAAAGTTCTCTGGACAACAGGGGTTTAATGGGCAAACTCCTTCAAATGATTAAAGGAACAGGCAATTCTCAAACCTCAAACAACATGAACTTATCTAGATCTTGGAGGGAAAAAAAGGGCTTTCCAATTCATTATGTACATATATATAATTATATACACACACACACACTATATATATATATATATATATATATGTTATCCAACAATATTGTGAAATGAGTAGTAATATCCCCAGTCTGGCAATAAAGTAACTAAGCCACATGAAATTTAAGTACCTTGGCAATTTCACATGGCAATAAAAACATGGAATCAGGATTGGAATGAGGCAGTGATGTTTCAGAGTCTATGCTCATAACTGTATGCTACCTTCTTCAGGAGATCAGATTCAGGATGTTAAATTCGAGTTGACTATTACACATGGAGGTGGTGATATGCAATTGGATGTATGAGTCCAGAGTTAAGGGAGAAAGCATGAGCTAGAGATGAAATTTGGGAATTATTAGAATATTGATAGAAGTTAAAAACATGAAATATGATGATATCACCAAAAAAGTGAAGAAATCTCTGGAGTTCATTATTCAGATGTGAAGGAGATAAGAAAAAAACAGAAAGTGAGACTGAGAAGAAATTGCTTGAAAGGTAGCAGGAAAATGAGCATCATAGAAACCAAGCAAATAAAGTATTTCAAGGAAAAGTAAGAAATCTACTGTAGATAGAAATCTACTGAAGAAATCCAATTTTGCTAATAGGTCAAATCAATGTAGCCTGAGAATCAACTCATGGATTTAGCAACTTGAAATTCACTGAGGTCTTGAAAAGAACAACTGTATTGAAATAGTGGGGCAAAATCTTAAATGCAGTAGGTTTAAGAGAGAATCAACGGTAGAGAAAGTGTTGGAAGTAATGCATTTTATTGAGTTGTTTTGTTGTAAAGAGGAGGGAAATGAAGCAGTTGCAGGGAGTAAACATGATTAGAATAATTACTGTTTTGTTTTTAAGATGAGATAAAAGCAGTATGCATTTTGGCTGATGGGATGATCTAGTGGAGAGGGAAACATTCATGATACAGGAGAAAAGTAGCGTCTGTGGAACAATGTCTTTGGGTTGGCAAGAAGATGCAATCTAGTGCACCAGTGGAGGGGTTGGCCTTAAACAGTGACATTTACTTACTATAATATGAGGGAAGGCAGAGCATATGAATAGGTGAATTGATTTTTTGTCTTGTAGAAATTGTCTTCTGCTCACTTAAGTTTTCTCAGTAGGTAGTACTGAAAACAAAGATGGAAAAGAAGATTCTTAGAAGAGTCAAGAATACCTAGCAGAATCAAAAATGAATGAATTACAAATATGTATTATAATTACAAAGAAGCCATAGGAGACCTCGATACTTCTAGGCATGAATTTAAAGTGAGACCAGCTGGTCTGGTATGGTTGTACATTTTTCTTGACCCACAGTCAGGTCCAAAATGTGGTGCAGAGTGTTGAGGCCTTACCAAATAAATATTACACATTAAGAGAAGAGAGAGGGAAAGATCTGAAGGTATAAGAAAAGAATTGTTTATAATCCCCATTGTTTATTAGGCTTGGCAGTGGAATTATTTGGGTAAAGTGGGAATAAAGGGCTTGGGGTGAATGAAAGGCAGTGAAAATGAGATAGGATTAGTAAACTGTAGGTCCTCACAGGATTTAAGTATTGCAGGTATTGGAATACTGGAGATAATGAGTTGGAAATTTAGGGGGTAATATTCAAAGAATGGAATTTTTGAAACTGAGACGATAGGTTTCACTGATTGGTAATGACAAAGGCAAAAGAATAATCAGGGGAACTAATGATTAATGTGAGTGGAGATCATTCAAAAGAAGCCAGGAGCCTAGGGTGTTGGAGGCATTACCTACATGGATATTAAAATCATCAAAAATGAAGACAGTAACACAGTTAGAGAAAGTTAACATTGTCCATAAATAAGGGGGGGGGCAGTAGATAACTCCAACAAGGAGGTAAAACTTCTTATAGCCTAATGATACAATATTTAAAGCTGGGAATATTTAAGGCAAGAGGACAAGGAGTCTGAAAATGACAGTGAGAGTAAGGAAGAAACCTCCTCACCTTCAGGCCCAGTGATAGGAAGGCTGTGGGTGATAAAATGACTATCACTAGAGAGGGCTGCAGAGGAAGCCATCTATTCAGTGGAGCTCCTGGTCCTTGTGGGAGGAAGTAATTAGAGAAATTGAGATTATAGAAGATTTTGCTGCTGATGGATGGTGGGCTCCAGAAGGTACAGTGGGAAGGTTTTATAAATGGGGGAGTGGTAGGAACTGGGAATAGAATAGAGGATGTGCAGAGCTATATGGAGAATAGGAGGAGGTGGCTGGGGGACGAGTATCCTTTGGTAGCAAATAGAAAAAGGGAAAAGGGGCATAATGAGACTCGTGCTGGTGGTCTCAAGGCAAACAATGATGGTAAGGCCTTGAGGGAGGAAGGAGCAGTAGAGGAGGATAATCAAGAACCCTTTTTTACTTCTGCAGAAGGTAGAATGGAAGCCGGGCTAGAGATGTTCTTATTCTGAAGGCCTAGAACTCTCTGTGGAACTGGCAGATGGAGGCTGGGAGGTCTGAGGAGGGTGGCAGGTCTTTGAGTGTTTAAAGGTTAAGGACTAACTCTTGACACCTGCTGGAGGTTGGTCATGCTCTTACTTCAAGCATGAGAGGCTTAAAGACTCCTTTATTCCTCTGTAGTCTTAGGATATGATACTGACAAAAGAACACAATGTAAAACAACATTAAATTATTTTTTATTGGAGTATAATTTCTTTACAATGTTGTGTTAGTTTCTGCTTACAATGAAATGAATCAGCTATATGTATACATATATGCCCTCCCTCTTGGACCTCCCTCCCACTGCCCCCCACCCCCATCCCACCATCTAGGTCATCACAGAGCACCGAGCTGAGTTTCCTGTGCATTATAGCATGTTCCCACTAGCTAGCTATTTTATGCATGGTAGTGTATATATGTCAATACTAATCTCCCAATTTGTCCCACTCTCCCCTTCCCCCGCCATGTCCAAATGTCCATTCTTTACATCTGCGTCTCTATTCCTGCCCTGGAAATAGGTTCATCTGTACCATTTTTTCTAGATTCCACATATATGCATTAATGTATATTTGTTTTTCTCTTTCTGGCTTACTTCACTCTGTATGACAGACTGTAGGTCCATCACACCCATTTTTCTTTCTAAGATTGAAGACATATGCATATAACTGCCTGTGTATATAAAAATGGAATGGAAACATAGACATCAAAATATTAAAACTTATATCACTGGTATGATATTATAGTGATGTTTACACCCTTATTTACTCTCTTAAATTTCTAAAAGTAAGCACTCACAAACAGAAGAAAGCCTTTGACATCAGAAAAAAAGTTATTTAAAAAGAATGCATTTCTGGGGACTTTCCTGGTGGAGCAGTAGTTAAGAATCCGTTTGCCAATGCAGGGGACACGGGTTCGAGCCCTGGTCCAGGAAGATCCCACATGAAGCACAGCAACTAAGCCTGTGCGCCACAACTACTGATCCTGCATTCTAGAGCCTGTGAGCCACAACTACTGAGCCCTTGTGCCATAATTACTGAAGCCCATGCACCCAGAGCCCGTGCTCCACAACAAGAGAAGCCACCGCAGTAAGAAGCCCGCGCACCGCAATGAAGAGTATCCCCCACTCACTGCAGCTAGAGAAAGCCTGCACACAGCAACAAAGACCCAACGGGCCAAAAATAAATAAATAAAATAAATAAACAAACAAACAAACAAAAAGAATACATTTCTGGTTATTGGGTCCTGCATTTAATAAATACTTGATGAAGTGATGACATATGTGAATATTTGTTATGGGTGTTGCTTAATTCTGAGAAGCCAGACTCTATATTTCTCACTAGCAACAACTTTTAAGCAATTAAAAAAAATTAAATGTTACTAATAATAAAGAAAGGGTGTTCTCACAGCTGGTTTTCAGTTAAAATTTTAGAATGTGTAATTTAACCAGAAGAGAATAATTTTAAATTTATTTGAGTGGCTTAAATAATTACATGGAGACAAGGCAGGTATTCCTCTGTTAGATAAACACAGACTGTTAGAAAAAAGTGAGGATGATTTAAGGAAAATCTACAACTATGTGTTAGAGAATTTAAATCAGCATTTCAATAATTGAGGATGATTTAATGTAAAACAGGGAGCCTTTCTGAAAAAGCAATCAAAATAATTCATTAAAGTGGTAATCACTAGTAGGCTTGCTGTTGCTCTTCTTGATATGTAAACAAAATTGGTAAATATTGTTGAAATGACACCTCACCTCAGGTAGTTTAACTTTATTGCTGCGAGAAAAAAGCAGTTTATTATCACTCTGAATTTTTTTTATTTTCCTCCCCCCGCAATGCGAAAGGGAAGATTCAACCAAATAAATAGTCAATAAGATCATAAATGTGGACCAAATTATTTTTCAGTCTGTGAAAAGTAATCCTAGGTGTACAATGCAAAACTACTGGGAAATCACTGAGCTAAAAAATAGATATTAAAGTGGATATGACCCCTGGCTAAGGGTAGTGACTGGACCTGAAGGTCAGGTTTGAGTAGAGTACAAGGAAGATATTCAGAAGGGTTGGGAAATGTGGTATTAAGGGAGTGATCTTAACTAGTTTAACCACTAATTACTAGAAATAAAAGAAATAAGAATCATAATTTTGGACAAAGACCTGAGTCAACCTAAGGATCACAATATAACTATTTTTAATTTCAGCTTTATGGTCAAATGACTCTTAGAGCATTGCTTCCCCTAGTTCTGATTTACATTGAAGATCTGTCAATATCGCCATCTTCCTTTCAGTAACCAGAGTAGGACTAAGATTATCTCAATAAGAAGACACCTTCAGATACCCATATTGGTGCTACAAGATCTTTCTTGCTCTCTAAGAAGTTGACGCTAATAGAAAAAAAAAATCATAAACAGTTGAGTGGTACCTTCCTTTAAACCTACCCTTCAGGAACTTGAACAATAATGTAGATTAGGAGTAATAAAAAAAAACTATCACTTTGCCTCCTATAAAAACTTTGCGATCTCTGGTTAACACTCTTCCTTCATCCTGTTATCATTACTTCCCTATCCCTAATGGGAATGACAAGCCGACACTTTATTTGCACTTATAATGACATCATTCATTCATTCATTCATTTAACAAACAATGCCTCCTCATGAAAGCATCAAACCAGGTGCTTGGATACAAGCATTGATAAGACACGATACTTTCCTTTGATTGCTCACAGACTAATAAGAGAACCATGAGAAATGAAATTATTATGATCCATTGGGGGGGGCGGGTAGGTACAAATAGAAAAAGTCATGCAAGTTTTATTGCAGCCCAGATGAAGGGCACAAATCCATCCTGACTGGAACTGGCAGGGTGGGGATGAGGAGAGCTTCTGAGATGAATGTTAAATAATGAGGGGCTGATAATTAAATGGAAGGACAACAGCAAGATCACTGCACTGAGGTGTATGCAGAGAAGTGTAAGCAGCTTGTTGTTGTGGAAAATGAGGCTGTGAGACTGAGCGGAACTGGGGAGCCAGATCATGCAGATTCTTATATCCCCTCGAAAGGATTTGAGCTTTATCCTGAAGTGATAAAAATGAAAAAGAAGTTAAAAAAATAGGGAGTGTTTCAAGAGCAAGCTCTGGATGACGGATTTTACATTTGACAGGAAGAGTTCTGGAGATGGAGCCATCAATTAGGATCCTGATAAAGTTATCTAGTCTTTAGATCTTTAGGGACGAAATCACAGTGGATTGTAACCCTGGCTGCACATTACAATCATCTGAGAGCTTTAAAAGCTACTGATGCCTGGGTCCCCCAGCAATTCTGTTATAATTGAACTGGGGTGATGTCTAAGAATCAGGAGCTTTAAAAGTTTCTGCAGATGATTCTAGTATGTACCCAAGGCAACCATTTTTTGGAGAGAGTGAGAGGAGAAGATGGATTCAGCTAAATTTAAAAAACAAAATGATATCAGCATTAAAGAGAATTCTCTACTTTCCTTCTTGGTTTCTGAGTTGATAGCACTGTAAACTCTGCTACATAAAGCAGGTGAGAGAAAGAGTTTGAATGAAATAATGTGTAGATTGGTTTTGATTATGTTTAGTCTGGAGTAACAAGGAAGTCCATAACAAAAAACTTCAAGTTGGAGAAGACTAGGGTAGACTTATCTGAAGTATTTTCACATTCATCAGACCCTTTGGTTCACACAACAGACCTGTGAGGTATATTAAAAAGTAAATTTACATAATAATACTTTCTAAATTAATAAAATTTATGTTTTAGGACAGTTTTAGGTTCACAGCAAAATTGAGCAAAATGTCCAAAGGGTTCCCAAATAACCCTGGGGTTCCCAAATAACCCTGTCCCCACACACACAACCTTCCCCATTCTTGACATCCCCCATCAGAGTGGTACATTTGTTACAGTCGGTGAACCTCCAGTGACACATTGTTATTCCAAGTCCATAGTTTACATTGGGGTTCATGCTTGGTGTGGTGCATTCTATGCATTTGAAGGAATTTATAATGACATATATCCACCATTCTGGTAGTAGTACAGAATAGTTTCACTGCCCTAAAAATCCCTGTGCTTTCTTATTTTTCACTCCCCCTGCAACCTCTGTCAACCACTTACATTTTTACTCTCTCTATCGTTTTTCCCTTTCCAAGAATGTTATAGTTGGAGTTATAAAGTATGTAGCCTTGTCAGGTTGGCTTCTTTTACTTAGTGGTATGTATTTAAATTTCTTCCATCTTTATTCATGGCTTGATAGCTCATTTGTTTTTAGTGCTGAATAATATTCCATTGTCTGGCTGTATCGCATATATTTTTCCACTTGCCTATTGAAGGACGACTTGGTTACTTCAAAGTTTTGACAATTATGAATATATCTATGTGAAGGTTTTTATATGGACATAAGTTTCAACCTATTTGGGTAAATACCAAGTACAGTTGACCCTTGAACAATGCAGGAGTTAGGGGCACTGACCCTACACACAGCTGAGAATTCATGTATAAGTTTTGACTCCCCCAAAACTTAACTACTAATAGTCTACTCTTGACCTGAGCCTTACCGCTAATGTAGACAATTAACACAAATTTTGTATTATAAGTATTATATACTGTATTCTTACAATAAAGTAAGCTTGAGAAAATAAAATGTTGTTAAAAAATCATAAGGAAGAGAAAATACATTTACAGTAGTGTACTGTATTTATTGAAACCATAAGTTTACATTGTCTGTTTATAAGACAAACCTGTCAGCACCTACATCAATATTGTATTTTATGATACAAAACACTGTAAATGTTATATAAATTAGTAACATTAAACATAAAAAATGAAAAGATAATGTATGCAGAAAACTTATATTTATATACAGGCATAATGATTCATACATTGATAATGAAGAAGCAGCGATATGATTGTTTTATGATAGCTTAGCCTATACACCAATGAATAAATAGTTATAAAATTTTTATGGCATACAGTATTACTGTCATCTTCATAATAAAGTATTGGAAACATTGTTACATTTTTTAAAAAACCACTTATCTGTGATGATAGGATGATAAGTAGTTTCTCCAATTACCAGAGAGAGAGGCATCCTGTAAGATAATGTAGTTCTTTGAAAGCAAAGTTATAAAACAGTAAGAAAACTAAAGCATTATTAATTTTATATTAAATATTACTCACCTTATGCCTATGTAAGGATAGGCTAATATCTACATATATTTTATGCATTCATGCCTACCTATTTCTTAATATTTTCAATATTTTTAGGCTACACAGTTCACCTGTGAGTTTTTTCAAATTGTCACAAATCTCCAAAAATTATTTCAATATATTTATTGAAAATAGTCTGTGTATAAGTGGACCCACGCAGTTCAAACCCGTGTTGTTTAAGGGTCAACTGTAGAGTGATTAATGGATTATGGTAAAAGTATGTTTAGTTTTGTAAGAAACTGCCAAACTGCCTTCCAAAGTAAATGGCTGTACTATTTTGCATTCCTATCAGCAATGAATGAGAATTCATTTTGCTTAACATCCTAGCCAGGATTGGGTGTTGTCAGTGTTGTTGATTTTGGCCATTGTAATAGGTGTGTAGTGGTATCTCACTGTTGTTTTAATTTGCATTTCCCTGATGACATATGATGTTGAGCATCTTTTCATATGTTTATTTTCCATCTCTATATCTTCTTTGGTGAGATGTCTGTTAAAGTCTTTGGTCCTTTTAAAAATTGCTGTTTATTACTTTACTGTCAAAATTCAAGTATATTTGTACATTTTGGACTACAGTCCTTTATCAAATGTATCTTGTTTTTTTTTTGGTACGCGGGCCTCTCACTGTTGCGGCCTCTCCCGTTGCAGAGCACAGGCTCCGGACGCGCAGGCTCAGCGGCCATGGCTCACGCGCCCAGCCGCTCCGCGGCATGTGGGATCTTCCCGGATCGGGGCATGAACCCTCATCCCCTGCATCCGCAGGTGGACTCTCAACCACTGCGCCACCAGGGAAGCCCTAATGCATTTTTTAAAGAAATAAAATAGGCTGTAAACAACACTCTCTACTCCTCCTCCTTCTTCTTTTTCCTCTTCTAGCATATATACCTTTTCCTGCACAGTTCTGGAGAATATTCAGTTAAATTTCACACATTATCAATGATAGTCAGTAAATAAACATGATCATTATAAGTAGATGTGGGAGGATTATTTATGAGTATTTTTAATAGGAATTTAGGTAAGTCAGTAAGTACAATAAATGTGATATTACCATCTTGTTTGCTGACATTATTTTTCGAACAAAGAACATGAAAGATAGAACACAGCATTGCTATAATGCTAAAGATACTGTCATAATATTGTGACCCCAAATACTGTATCATGTGGATATAGTAAACTGAATTAATCAATAGTGATGTTTTTCAGAAAGTCCTGAAAATTTTTTCCAGGAAAAGGAAACTGTTAACAGGCACGTCGGTAAGTCACCTTTATCTTCCTCAACCTGTATAAACAGTCTGTTCAGTTACAAGTGAAGAAAAAGAAGTTCTAGCCTAGGTCTGGTTGTTCATGACGGTGAAAAGTATATGAAAAGACAGCACTTACCAGATAGCTATAAACCATCTCATGGGAGGAAACTAAATTATCACAAATCAAGGAGCAGTTTAGAAAAAATATACTCCAGAAAGTAGGATGCAACTCGTGTAAAATACTGTAAATGTTGGCATTGATGTGTTTGGAATTTGTTGTGGAAAATCATGGAAGCTGTAAGAAGAAACAATTTCAACAGTGGATTTTAAACTGTGTTCCACAGGGCTTTAGAGTTTTAAGAAGGTAACTGAAAGCTTGCATGGAGAGAGAAGTGTTCAATAGTGTGGGCTTATGCTTTTCATCCTTCATATTAGTCAGAACATACTCTGATTATATTAGTTTTACATATTGTGTTTGACCTATACTTTAAACAGAAAAAAAGTTTCTGCAATTAAAGGACAATTGAAAACCACTAATGTAAAGCATTCTGAAGTTCCCTGATTGGACTTTTTCACCTGATGACCTTTTAAATCCCTTGTTTATAATCATCATTAACCATGCTAAAGTCAAATCTCAACATTAGTGAAGAGAATAAATTGGAACTACCATTTCAATCACAACTAACGTCTTTCTTTTTCAGCTGCTCAAAAGTAGATTCCATATAATATGTGGGCACTTGTACAGTTGCAAAGTAATTGTTTTTTCAAAAGCAATTTATTAACATTTCAAGTAGGTGTGGTGCAATTTTGAGTTAGTCATTTTTAATCCCATAGAGCTTTCATTATAACACAAACTTGGTACCTTATTTGTATGAATGTCTTTGCTACAAGAATTTTCACTTAGATATCTTGTCAATAAATATTAGACTTAGTCACCTGTTGAAATATAATACCTTAAATGATCTGGGGTTGTTTGAGAGTTTGTCATTATAAGAGAGTAATTTTTCCAACTTCAGTAAGTGTTAAGTCATTATGTTTGGTCTGGATCAGCTAGATAAGAGACATTTCTTAAGAATGTGTGTTTTTCTGTGATTGAATATTTACTTTTACTTGAAATGAGCAATGTTTTAGGAATTGGTTGATTCAAAGGTGATCATTTTTTAAAACACTGGGTCATGATAAACAATATTTTACTCATTTGTAAATTAGATGGAGATTTGTTTACTATTGGGACAATACTTTGCTAGTGATGAGAAACCTTGTGTCTATGAGCCAGGTCAATATTTTTGTTATATAAAGCTACCAGGGAAATTGAACTTGGAAGTTATATGACTGTGAGGTGTTCATGAAAGTAAAGACAGCTGGGTGGTCTTAAGAAATATTTCATTCAGGATGGGGTAAATTCTCATTATCCACATTAAACTACAGAAGACACCTGTTTAGTTACTTGAATATTCATGATGGCCATTCTCTCTTAGACAAAGCTGCTTAGCATGGTCTCATCTTTAATGTATAAACTATTCTTTTTTTAAGCTTCATGCAGGCCACAGCATTTCTGTTTTGAAATAGGGAGACTGCCTCAGACACATTGAAAAAAAATTGAGTGGTTTATAGTTTTCCAGGAAACTTAGCAGTGTTCGACCTCTTTAATTGGATTGGGTAGAATGTCTTGGCTCTTTGGATAGGTTACAACTGTAGATGGATTAATATAGTTTAATATAGTTTGGGTTATCTTTCAAATTCATAATAGTATTGCCTGTATTTACCACAAGTAATTCATGGTAGCCATATAATTGCATTAATGTTGCCTCTGAGGCATTGATGATTAGATTGGATTGAACACATGACACAGTTGATGTCAACTAGATTCTCTTTTTTTCTTTTGGATTTTGGAACTGGTAATGAGATAGCAAGTGGCTCTTGCTTATAGACAACATTTAACATGTAAAATTAGGAGCTGGGATGTGGTCATAATATCCTATATGGATAAAGAATAAGAAGAATAATGAAACTATGCAAAGAGAAACATCACTGATAGATAGAAAAATGATTAATAGTCTACATTTCCCAGTTTTAGTCAATATCTGAGGTCCATCTGCAATCCTGTTTGGCTTTAATTAAGACTGTCACCCTACCTCATTTTTTCACAATATTGTTCTCTTTTTTTGCTTAAGTAAGCTTAGGTTTTTCTGTCACTTGCAACGAAGATATCTCACTAAATAATAAGAGAATCCATTAATGAGAGCAATCAATATGAGGACACGTAAGTCACATGGCATGTGCTTAATACATTTAATTCTATATGATATTAAAATGTTATGATCTTTATAACTTTCAGTTTCCTAGGATAACCTTTATCTGACTTTGTCTTCAGACTCTGGGAATCCTTTACGAGAGCCACTAAATCACTTTCTACAATGATGTTTAAGATACACTTCAAATCTAAGATTGCATGAAATCAATCACTTTATTTCATAGGTCAAACATTGAGGCATTACCTTCAAAGAAACAAAGTAATATGTCATAGTTACACCTAATGAGTTGTTATTGAATTTGTCCAGGTAAATCAAAGGCTTCCTCTCATGCAGCTAGTGAATGCTGATCTTAACCATTATGTTAACTTGCCATTGATATCTTGATCTTACTGACAAAACTGAAAGTGCAAAGCATTATGTCAGTTCTGTGTTGAACTACTGCATGTGTAAAATATGAAAGTAGTAGACACTGTTGACTAGAAGTAACGTTTATTTTATTCTTACAAATGGCTACTTAAACGTTTGTCATTGGTATAAAACCTTGTTTATCTTTTGATTTGTATCTTAATGAACTCTTCCTGTTAGGAAGTGTCAGGTTTTTGTGTGTATGTGCATGTGCAACATATTTACTCTGCTATTTTATTGTTTTGAATTTATAGAAAGTGGAGAAAATAGGTTTGCATCTGTCTGATCAATTCCTTCAGGTGCTAGTCCCCTTTAATTGCAGTACTGATTGCAGTAGGTATAACGGGACCTGTGATTTCATACAACATACCATGTCAACCTTCAGAGGAAACAAAAGCTTTGGAAGCAAGTGGTTCAGGTTACTATTTATCTTATGACCCTATGAACTGTGGGTCAATGTGTCATGTGGGTCACATGTGTCATCAATAGTGACCTGCCAAAGATTCAGATTTCTTTGTCATGGCTTCTGAAAGTTAAGACAATTCTTTGAATCTTTATAGTCTTGAAATCTCTCCATGCACGTTTCCCTTGAGAGTGTGTTTCTTGTGTTAAGCAAGGTCAGATAAAAAACACTCTTTTCCCCTATCTCTGGTTCCTGATTGGCCTTATGTTTTAGATAACAACAAGCAGAAGAATTGTGGAATACTAGGAGCTCATAATTTAGTAAGGGAAGTAAGTCATGGATAGGATCAGCGGCAACCCAAGATGGTCTGTTAGTGGCATATCTGAGACTGAGACATTAGAGAAGAGTGATTCTGGAAAGTGGATGTGGTAGGTGGTTGGACCTGTCTCAGCCATTTTTTATCTACTTCCTTGCTGGTGACTTTGTGCACTAAATATAACCTATATAACCCTAAATTTCTTCATCTGAAAAATGGTAATAATAATAATATTCAACTTCATTAGGCTGTTTGTTAGGAGAAAATGAGACAGTGCTTATTTCTAGATAATTGTGAGCGCTCAAAAAATGTAAATGAAACATCATGCCTGCAGTAGAGGAAGGAGAAGTTACTTTTACCTCATATAATTAGGGAAGAAGTCAAGAAAGAAAGAGAACCTAAATGTAGAACATGTAGGGTTTCAAAGATTGAGATGGTGGGAAATGCTTCTTAAGCGATGGATATCAGCGGTGTGAAAATGTAACATATGACCACAGGAAAGTGAATAAAGTATTTGGAGAGGTATCTAATGTTTATGTGTATCAGCACTTAAACTTTTCACCAAAAGACCCGTAAGGGCACAGGGGAATCTCTGACTCTAGAGAAGGAAACACCACCACAATCACGTCTACCATTTCTACAATAATAATGAGCATAGGGGTGGGACAGGGAGGGTGGGAGGGAGACATAAGAGGGAGGAGATATGGGGATATATGTATATGTATAGCTGATTCACTTTGTTATAAAGCAGAAACTAACACACCATTGTAAAGCAATTATACTCCAATAAAGATGTTAAACAAACAAAACAAAACAAAAACAAAACTAAACAAAACAAAAAGAATTGACTGGGCTCTATGTTTTACATTCGCTGTCTCAGCTGACTGCCAAAGTCTCCATGAGTTATTCTGGCATGAGGTACGGAAAGAGAGGCTCACAATCAATGTTAGTGGGTGGTGAAACTGAGACTCTTGGGAGTGTGACTGCCGGGTCCTCCCTCTTAAAACCATTCTATATCCTACTTCTGGAGATTTGGTCCTGGGTGTCAAATTTTTTTGGAAGTCTCTTGTTTTATTATTATTATTTTTTAATCATGAAAATATTGAATTGCACTTCATAGTATATACATTTGTTTTGATATAATAGGTTTTAAAACACTTTCTGTGCAAATGTTTTCATCTGTCTATTTAGTAGGTTAATAGAATAACACAGACTGTCAATTTCAGAAGATCTTATATTTTTTCAAGTGTCTCCTTTCAAGGATATTAGAATGTAACCTTGAGAGAGCTTCAAGCAGTTTTTAATTTGCTTGTTTGATGGTGCTTTTCACTATATAATTTCTAGCCAAGACTCTTGATGCTTTGTTTGCAAAAAGAAGTAAAAAAGTCTGATGCTCTTCCTTCAATGTTTGCATAATTAATCCTTAAATTTCATTTTCATGCAGTTATTAATTAAGGTTTTGTGATAACAGAATACCTTTGTATAAGACTTTCTTGAAATTTTGCAGTTTTTCATTTTATGATTTACAGTTAAATGCTTGTTATGAGGAATCATAAATCTTCTCTGAAGAAAACTTATAAACAGATTCCTAAACTTCAAGTTTAGAATCACTTGAAATATGTCTTCTATGAAATTAATAGAGGATAATTTTAAGGAAGTGGTTGTAAATATCTATATAACACAGGATTACATTCTAATTAATGTTATTTGCCACCTTAGAGAACAGTATTGTATTTTAGTTGTAAATAATTATATTAATCTGTGTAATGTGTGCTTACTACTCACAAATTATTTTGTTTATACTTTAACTGCAAAAACAAATGCTAGCTTGAATCAATTATGTTTAATATCTTGATTAACAGCGTGTCTCTGAGAATTAACAAAGTTTGCAAGATTTATGAAACTCAGGAATACTTTAAAACTGCAAAAAGCTTTCATTTATTGATAGTCAATAATGGGTGGAAGTTAAGCTTAATCTAGTAACTAAAAACAGGCAAAATATGTGTCTAAATAGTACTGATTCTGGTTCTAATTTAATAAGAACTTGAATTTATAGAAATGTACCCCTTAATTTTGTGGGACTGGATGTCCCTAGGCAAGTGAATTATAATTACATTTACATGTAACATTTTATAGTATAGGTGTAGCCAGAATAGAGAGAGAGAAAAAAAAAAAAAGGAACCATCATGCCTATGATACTGATTTTTTTCTCTGGCATGCAGCCAAAAATTTCCCTTTGTCTAAGAGGAAAATAAGGTTGCCATTTTGGTTGTGATTACTTAGTCTGGAGAATTGCTTAAAGATAATACACTCAAATATAATTTATTTAAAAATTAAACGTAGCACTTTAACTTTTAAAAATATGTTCTTTATGTGAAAAGAGTAAACAATGTGATGGATCAATAATTTCTGATAAGGTAGTTTCAATTCCATTAAACCTGAAGTGATATTTTTAAATAGTCTCTACTTTTGAGGAGTTTAAGTTTAGCAACATGTAAAAAATAATGTAAATAATTTAAGTATATTACCTTGTTTATTACATTCTACATATATACTACAAGGGAATGTGTAGTAAAGTTGATTGAGATCAGGAAGTCTTCACAGAGGAAGAGTCAATATATGAACAAATAGAACATGAGGAATATTAATTTAATGAATACAGCATATGTGAAAGCATGGAGAAATAAAATAATATGACATGTTCAGAGGAATGTGAATTTGGCATTTTCAGAAATTAAGGGGGGAAGGACTCGGTGGATAGACATGAGACTACAGGGCAATCATGTTAAAAGATGAGTAGTAAGGTATTTAGAGTTGAAGTTAACAAGAAAAATACTTGTAAAGATAATTGAAGCTTTGTTATTTTGGTGATAGAGTACCTTAGAAAATTTTTTGGGTCAGCTTTGCAAGATAGGATAGTTCACACTACTAGAGTGGAAGACAGATTTTACTAGTAGTGAGCCAGGTAAGCGGCAAGCTAGTTAAAAAAGTTTAGTTTCACAGTTTAAATGGGAAATGCTATAATGCCTAACCTAGGAGAGAGGTGGTAAAGATGGAAAGTAGGACAGATTGAGGGCCACTTCAGTAAGATCTAGTGATTAAATTAATATGACTTGTGAGAATGAGTCAGCTGGCTTCCAGGAGTGTGACTTTGGGGAGGGAGAGGATAATAGATTCAGTTTTGGACACACTGAATTTGAAGTTCCTATGGAGTACACAGCCTATATAAGTCCAGGAGAAAATCGTGTGTATGTGTTGTGATCTTGGAAAAAAGGACAGAACCATGATAGTATATTGGTGAACATATCATTCAGAGTCCCAACAGGAAACCAAAGGCACACTCAATAATAATTAGAATAATTCCTGGAGGATGCATTACAAAGAGATGGATTACGAAAGTGTA
Organism: Pseudorca crassidens; assembly: GCF_039906515.1. NCBI lineage: Eukaryota > Metazoa > Chordata > Mammalia > Artiodactyla > Delphinidae > Pseudorca > Pseudorca crassidens. The sequence goes on along the minus strand of NC_090300.1, from coordinate 114,456,366 downwards.
GGGAGGATCAAAGAAAACCAAAAGGATATTGCAGGAATATGTGACTAACAGCAATAAAACCAGCACAACTTCTAGATCTAAATGGATGAGAGAAGTTAAAGGTCACGTAAAGCTAGATGTAAAGATATATAAGGAATGCAGGTCACCATGAGAGAAACAGTGACCATCTGTCGAGGGACAGAGCCAGCTTGAGGAGACCTCACAGGAAGGGAATAAATAGCCTGACCTGGTTCTCTTCTCTCTCCATGAACCCTTGCTGGTGATCCGCATTAACCAAACCTGGTCAGAAGAAGCCAGAGGACATGAGAGCTCATTGATATAGTCCCTATAGGTCAGCTTCTCAGGGCATGGAACAAGATAGAGAGAATTGGGAGTCATTCTGGAAGAAAGAGGGGAAGATATCTGTCACAGAACCACCAAGGGATGCCTGCCACAGGCAGAGTACTCCAAACAAGACAAGAGAGAGTCTCTGAGAGAAGAAAACTGGGCAACATCAGCACTGAAACGAAAATGAGAAGGAATTAATACAGTCGTTATTACAGAAGAGCTTGATGTTGGGTTGCTCATGGAAAGTCAGACTGGTCACAATATAAAATATCATGGGGAGGCCAAGAAACATGAAGATAAGGCCAGTAGAGTGTATGTTGGATATTGTAGGTGGTGATCTTAATAACAACAGTTTTTGTGGGGTAGTGTGAAAAGAAGTTATATTGCAATGGGTCAAGAAGTGAAAGGAAGTAAGGAAGGGAAAGCAATGAGCCTAGTCTCCTTTTTAAAGACGTTTTGTGAATTAAGTTATAAAAGAGTGGTGACTAAAGGGGTTGACAGGATGTGAATTCCTTGAGGAAGTTTTCAAAGGAACACATTTTATCTAACATTTTAATGCTATAATTTTAGACTTGGGAATTTAAGGATCATACTTTAGGAAGGCAGCAACATCCAGACTAAACAAGGCTGTTATAATCCTCAATGGGGCATAAACAATTACAATGTATATCTCTTTCTTTTGAGTCACAAAGCATATGTGCCAGTACCTGGGCAAGATAGCATGTGAAGTATTAACTGATGGTGCCCTTAGCCTGGTTTTCTGGGCCATGTGTTGTCCCTTACTGATCTTGAAGTTAAATAGAAGTGTATATCTGTGAACACAGTCCACTGCTGAGAAAAGAGAATTGCCAGATCTTTTTAAGCACTAGGTTTCAAATGATACCACTGAGTGATGAGACAGTCCAGTGTGTAGAGATTTTAATAGACAGAGCAGTTCCCATCTTCCCTCCTCAATCCATATTACACATATACAAAAGGCCTGTGTACTAGTGGAAGTCAGTGGTTCTCAGTGGAGGGTGGTTTTGCCTCTCCCAGAGGACATTTGGCAATATCTGGAGACATTTGGTTGTCAAACTGGGGATGTACTACTATCATCTGGGGGGCAAAAGCCAAGAATGCTGCTAAGCATCCTATAATGCACGGGTCTTCCATACACACAGCAAAGAGTTATCCAGCCCAAGTGTTGATAGTGGGGCTCTTGAGAAATTCTGCTGTAGAGTTCTGAGGAAGGAGAAGAAAGTGCAAGAGACATGTATACTGCCCCCTCTCAATGATTCATCTAAAGGAGGGGGAGATATTCCAGATATTCCTCATGTAGTTATGGGGTTTCAGAACTAGAAGAAACTGGGGTTCTATTTGACAGGTGAGTGTGTGAATGGCAACCCATAAAGATGTCCTACCACATTGAAACATGGATAAGGGAGCAAGAAAGATGGCAGCATGATCAGGGGGTCTGGACATAAGAGGGATTTCAGATCACCCCCTGAATTTCTAGAAATTCGTGTAGATACAGGGAGGCTGAGAGTAAGGGTAATGTGCTTGCTAGTAACTAAAGACAATGTGGACAGAGAATCTCACTGAAATCTCTATAAAGTAAGGGATACAGAGCCACCAGCTAAGCATGTGGGAAGCCGGGGGGCCTGTGGTCTCACAAGGAGCAGCAAACCCAGGGGTTCTCCTCTGCTATAAATTATCATCCCAGATCTAAACCAAAGACTCTTCTGCCAGGAACAGTTCAGGGCAGAGAGGTGGAGTTGTATCCAGTTCTAGCTGTAGGTCCCAAGGCAGCTGAATGAGCTCCTAGGAGTGTGCAGTCAGGGCCCAAGTGAGGCAATTCAGAGAGCCTTGCAAACACCTTGGGATGGACTTTAAACAGATGGTGGCTGCTTTAAACAAACCAGAGCCAGAGAGAGTAAAAACCTCAAGTGGACTCAGTGAAGATGTCTGTATGAAGTAGGGAGGTCAGGGGCTTGGATTAAGTTGAAAGAAGTTCAGTTTCAGAACATCTGAATTTTATTGACTTATATTCCTGCTATTTTAAATCCACTACACATTTAAAAATCAATATTGGATATTCAATTGTTACATTCCCCTTACTGAAGGATTGACTGACTTCCCTCTTCCCTTTTTACTAGGAATTAAAGCTATATATGAAAGCATTTTACATTTTGTGTTCATACCAATTTTAGAGATACTTTTCTTGTACATATTATAATTTTCTATCACAATAAATTTAGTGATTACACTATTCTGGGATTATCTTTTGACAATTGGCTACAATAGAATTTGTCTATGAGTGTTTTCATAATACTATAAAATCAGTACTCAGTTTAAAGAAAAACATCAGAAAATGAGGAATCTGTAAAAGACAGTATCACTGGGACACCTAAATTTTAGAAGGATATCATTAGGGGCACAGTTTTATTAAAGAACAAAATGCAGCTTGATTTTATGGAGAATTGGTAAATAAATGAAAAGATTATTTTTGTAAACCTTTTTGTCTACAGTAGCCATTTTAAAAGCTTATAAGAAGCTTATAGGAATACTGTGGTATATTTAGATAAATTCAGGGAGAAAACCAAATGGTGAGAAAACGTTTATCCTTCCCTTCTCCAGTTTTTCTTATTCCCTTTAGGAGATTCCTTACTCATATATAACAATTTCCTGAATGCATACAAGTGGCCCTATTTGCAGTCATCCTTGGCAATAGAGATTTCCAACTTTCTTTTTGGTCCCGCCCTCATCCACATTCACCTCAGTAACCTGAGATTCCCCTCCGTACTTTACACACTGCACATAAAGCCATTCCCCATTGCTCTTTTTCAGTGATGCACCTTATTGTCAGATTTCTACTGTAGAGAGAGAAGAGGCTGGGAAGAAGAAAGGTAAACAGTTTAGAAAATGTGGGATAGGCAACAATTAAATGATGATTTTGAAAGGACATATTAGTTTCAATCTCAAATGTGCATTTCCCTCCCTAGCTCAGCTCTGCCACTGCAAAAGATAAAAAAAAAAAAAACAGGCTTTAGCTTAACTGTGGAAATTTCCTGGGTTTCAGTCTATTACTTGAGCCAAAAATCTGAGGATTTGGTCTGCAGCTCACTGTTTTCCTGTAAATATCCAGTGCCCTTAGAAACATCTGCTCACCCTGCAGTCCTTGAATGCCTCCTTGCTGGCATACTGTTCTGTGGCAGTAGCTCAGCTTCTCAAAGCCTTCAATGAGCACTTTGTTCCAGATTACTATAGGTGAAATGTGAATTGTAGATGTGCTATGTCTTGCTGGGTGTTGAGATTCTCCTCTTAGAATACTAGATGAACTTTTGGTTTGTTTTCAGTCCCAATTAGCAAGATGCTTAATTTCAGATTTCTTCTTATTTAGCAAGATTGCTAAAGGTTAGACCACTGGGAATACAACCCTGGACTCCCCATGTAGCATGGTAGCCACTCCAATGTTCCCTTCACAACCTCTTCATGGTATCATTTCTCCTCCCACTAATCAGAATTCTTTATTTCAGAAACAACAGATGGTCTCTGGTGAATTTAATTTGCCAAGCAAGTTATTTGGAAAAAAATAATAAGCAGATATAATGGGAAATCTAGAGAACTAGGCTCAGAAAAACTCAAAAACCTAACTGCCTAGAAGCACAGGCAAGGTAATCTAAGGAAACATTCATGGGTAGAGGGCCAAGGCTGCCACTACTGGACCTTGGATTCTGTCACTGGCTCTGAGAGGCTGCCTCTGGCACCGCTTGACTACTTCCCTTAGACAGCCAGAATCAATTCTAAAATTGTTCTGCTTCCCTGGCATGAGCACCTGATGGAAGAAGCATAGCTTCCAGGAATCTAAGAGAAAAAGAAGTGTCTGAGTTTTTAGCTTCCTTATTGGAAGGTGGTCCCAACATTTACCCAAATTAATACCTTGGTGGATTCCCTCAGATATAAATAAGGGCAGTGGGCTGGAAATAGTCCAGCACTTTTTCAGATCCACTCACCCCCTTTTTATACCTGCTCTATGCCTGGAGATGTAGAAACTCCATCAACCCACCTCTTATTATCTGGCTTCAGCTGGGGTCAGCCAACAGAAATCCCAGGTGGGAGATCAGTAGGAAAGGAGAGAGAGATCAGGGTTTTTACTCCCTTGTCTTCTAACCAACAGGGTCTCCATGGACTGGTTGCATCCTTGAGTGAAGTGTTAGCTTCTGCAGGGGGTCTTTCCAGCTTTCTCCAGCCTTCTGGGTCACTGGGATCCTACAATTGCTCCTTCCCTTTGCTCCTTCAAATCTGTGGGTGGTGATGGCATGAGGTACTGCACTACTCCTAGTGGTTTCCTGGTACACTATTCTCTTTTTTGTAAATTGCTCCTTAATGAAATCCTCCCCAAATTATCCTAATTTGAATCTGCCATCTGTTTCTGGCTGGGACCCCAAATGATACAGGCACCCTCAAAAATGGCAAATGTCCTCTCTAAAGGATATGGTCTAGAGCAGGGCTGTCCTGTGAGTAACACCCCATGCCTCCTCTCTCTTTTCTCCACCATGGTTCTTTTCTGCCTTCTGAAAATGGACACCCCTCAAGAAAAAGAGGTAATCTCAGGACTATTTTACTGTAATAGATGCATGAAATGACTTAGAAAAAAGACATCCCAGGGCTTGCCAGGTGGCGCAGTGGTTGAGAGTCCGCCTGCCGGTGCAGGGGAAACGGGTTCGTGCCCGGTCCGGGAAGATCCCACATGCCGCGGAGTGGCTGGGCCCGTGCGCCATGGCCGCTGATCCTGCGCGTCCGGGGCCTGTGCTCCGCAACGGGAGAGGCCACAACAGTGAGGGGCCCGCCTACTGCAAAAAAAAAAAAAAAAAAAAGACATCCCAAAGCAAAACAATGTGAAATAGAGAAAATTGGGAAAAAAATATTATGGAAGAGAGGAGAGTTTTCACTCTGGAACTTCTTAAGAAGACACAAACTGGTCATACCAAAACATTACATTATGTTCTTTACTCATAGCGTAGCACCTTACTTGGGTGTGGATCTGGGCACTGGAAGGTAGGGTGAGAACAGAGTATTGGCCATCATCTATTGTTCAGTGTTAAATGAAATAGTGCTTTGTACACTGCTTATGTGTACAGGCTATTATGTTGGAAAGAGTCATGTAGCCAGTTAGTGAGCTTAACAGACTGATTGGCATCTATATATAAAATCAACATATTTTAAAATTTATAGACTTAGGAAGATGTCCAGATGTTTAGCTTTCAAAGAGATACTGTGATTTTTGTGTCTCAGTGGCAGAATCTACCAATCTACCTTCAGTTTGGTAGCTAAATGACACTATCATTTTTCCATGTTATATATTATGTTGTTATAATGGTTTAATGCATGATTTTTTTCCGGGTGTAATTTACTCTTGAACAAAGGATATCAAGAATCTAGGGGAGAGATTTAAAAAATGGGGAACTTTCAGACACCAGAGCAAGTGGATAGTTGATACAATATATTTAGAGAAAGCAGTTTGGGGGAACTTTTCATCACACTGTATGTATACAATTCCCTATTTTGCCTAGGCATGTGGCTAGAGGTAGATTTCTCTACCTGGCATCATCGTACCCTTCCCAGCCTTACGAGAAAGAAAAGATGTTCCTTGTTGGAGCAGATGTAGCCAGTGCCCCTCCCACATCCCCTCTGTACACACATCTACACCCCGAAGGTTGCTTAATGTGAATGCCCGTGAACTCTCTGCTTGAGGACTTCAGTGTGGCTATGAGGGCTTGTTCTATACACAAGGCAAGCTGAAAGGGCCAGAGAAATAATGCTCCAGACAATGACAGAGGGAGACTTAGTGGGTAAATACCTCAGCTTTTTCACCCCTTGATTGAGCCCACTTCCCCAAATTGGTAACTAGACTGATAACCCACCTTTTACTGATTTCCTGCCCCTTCCTGTCATACTGTTCCACTCCCCTACTGGTACTTCCTAGGATAACCTCATAAATTACCTACACTTGAATCCTTATCTTAGAGGCTGCTTCTAGGGGAATCCAAACAGACACTTGGTGCCAAAAATGGTAACGGTAAATTATGGGGTAATGGTAGTTATAAGGATATGGTATTGATTGGTATATGATAACTGTAATAGAAGCCTTATAGGATAAAAGTGACAGACCTGAGGCAGTCAACTATCAACTCCAGGCTTGGTATGACATGAAGACCCTATCTTCCAAGTATGGGAGGGCAAAAGGCAGAGTTTATTGATATGAGACACTCTCCTGAGATTCAAGATTAAGGTCCTGGAAGAGACCCAGCAAACTAGTTCTAGTATTCTGTTGCAATGGTTCCCTAGCATTTGGAAGAAATGACAGCCCATGGTAAATGAGGTGGATTTGCCAGAACTTCCTTGGAAAATATTAATGAAGGGATTAATGGTTTCAGTAAGGTGGGTATGTTAGAATGGCTTTCCTATGTAATACTAGAGAATCAGTCAATTGACTATGTTCTCTGGTGGGGTTCAGAGGTACTCCTTTATCTAAAGTAACAGGGAATGTGATAGTAAAGTGCACATTAATATTGTTGAGAAGTAGGAGCTCTCTTCTGTAGACAAATTTATGGTAGGGAATGAGAATGATGGTAATTTGTAATTGTAGAGGCCATGTAACACTGCTTAACTATCAGATATATGGGTATAATTCTTGTAGTAGGCAGTAAGGTCAGAGTAACAACCAGAAGGCGTTGATCTTTAGTAAATACAGGATATCTAATTCACTGGAGCCTAAAGTAACAGGAAAGGGGAAGCACCAATTCCTATGTATATAAGTGAAAGTAATAGAGAGTCCTCAATACAATACCATCCATTAGAGACCAGTCAGTCACTTGATGGCAAGTTGATTGCATTGGACCCCTTATATGCTAGGGGAAGAGACAATTCATCTTTGCTAGCATTGGAAAGTATCTCCAATCTAGTTTTACTTTTCTGCCTGCGGTGACTCAACTAGCACCAATGTCCAAGGATTTGAGATTGCACATAACATTGCCTTCACTTTATGACAATGGACATTTGACCATGGAATTTACTAATCCCACCATAAACTATTCTTCAGAAACTTCCAGCCTGATAGAACTTAAACTGGGCCTCTAAGAAGCTATTTCAAAGTTCTATCCATATCTCTCATAATGGATAATGTCCTTTTACTGACTTCTTTCCCTTCTCTGTCTTATTCCTTCACTCCCCATTGGTGTTTCCTTGGATCACATCAGAAATAAAATACTTGCACTTGAATCTGTGTCCCAGAGTCTGCCTCTGTGGAATTCCAAACCAAGAAACATAGCTGACTTAAAAAAGATATATAACTAGATGATGTGTGACCTCTATCAGTTAGGTACAGATTCAGCTGCAAGTAATAGAAAATCATACAATTAAAAGCTTAAATATACAAAGAGTTGTCTAACATAACAGCAGATTTGAAGGTCTTCAATCCAAGGCTGGTACAGTCTCTCAAGTATGTCAACAGGGACCCAAGATCTTTCTTAGGCCTTCACATACACATACTATCGCCTCATGTCACAAGAAGGCTGCTATACCTCTAGGCCTTGCATCATTCTCCAGTCAAAAGACAGTAAGAAACATTGAATGGAAAAGACAGAATCAGCAGGCATCTACCTACCTTTGTCAGTAGGATGATTGAGAACATGGAAACCCTTAGCAGCAAGGAAATTTGGAAAGCTGGAGCTTGAGTAGTTGAGTTTTTAACTTTTACAGACTTTAAAATAAAGCCATGGGAGAAAGAGGCTGACAAGGGAGGTTCAGACAGTCAACCCACAGTGTTACCATATGAACAGGAAAACTCAGAATTTTTTTTTTAGAAATTCTACCTAAGTTCTAGTCTAATTTTTTCATTTAAATAAATAAATATAGTTTCAATGTTAGACTACAATAACTCCCTAGAATTTTTAAAGTGAAAGCACTGAAAATAATCCACTATATTCAGTTGTAAAATTTTCATATTAATGTAAAAAGTATACATCAAGTACTTACTAATTGCCTTCCATGAACACAGCAGACAAGGTTTATGTTCTTCTTGAGTTTCTGCTCTATGTATGAACTATTCAGACTGCCTGGTTGAAACAGAGTAAATGATATAAACTTTTTCTTCTTTTGGTCCATAAAAATATGTCATAAAAATTTGCAATATATTTTATTCTAACTGTAAGAATATTTTTGCCCTCTTAACTGAAAAAAAATCAAAACTTATTTTTTTGATTCTTAAGATTTGTCAAGCATTTCCAAATAATTTTTGATGCTTATGTCTCTCCAAATACAAAGACAACCAGAACCTTTAACTTCAAAAACTGTAAATTGTTAAAATTTTAAAAAGCATAAAATCTAAAAAAAAAGTGAAGCAGAATATACCTGGTTCTGCCCATAGCCTTGAGTTATTGGCTACATCTCCACAGGCAACTGTTTCCTACAACTTGCTTCTCTGCTTTGTAGACTCATGCTTTCTGTTAAATAGCCTCAGATGAGAACTGACACTAAAATCTGGAGCATTCAATTATTTTTATTTTTTTGTGGCAGCAAATGATTTTTTCTGTGCCAATTTTGTCTGTTTGGCTAACTGTCCTACATATTTTTTAATTGCTGTTTTTATTTGCACTCATATATTTTCACACCTTCTAGAAGTAATGTAACAGCAAGATTTTTATCACCACAACTGGTGGACACCTGGGTAATTCCATTAACCATTTAGAGAAATATCCCCAAGCTGTAACAAGGCTGATTCTATGTACTCACTCACTTCACTCTGCAGCTTCTCTGAGAACTGTGTTTCTGTAGTTAAAAAATCACTATGGAGATTTTTCATTTTTAAATGCATAAAATTTTAAAACCAAAATAGTATAAAATTATAAATAATATATAAATTTTACAGTGGTCTTTAATTTAGCAAGAATAGTCTTTAATTGTATCAATAGAATATTTTATTTAAAATATGTATTACAAACACATAAATATTTCTGGAAGTTTAACTTTTCTTAAATTACAGCATTTTATTGAGATATAATTGATATATAAAATTGTAAGATATTTAAAGTATACATAATGGTGATTTAATATACATATACTACATTGTGAAAAGATTCCCCCCATCTAGTTAATTAACATACTCATCACCTCACATATTTATCTATCTTTGTTGCTGTAGTTGAGGACTTTTAAGTTCTACTCTCAGCAAATTTCAATTATATAATATGGTATTATTAACTATAGTTACCTTGTTTTACATTAGATCCTCAGATTTTATTCATTTTATAGCTGAAAATTTGTACTTTTTATCAATCTCTCCCTATCTCCCCCCATACTTTTCCCCCATGCCCTGGCAACCAACAACTTGTCTAATCTATATTTCTATGAGTCTGACTCCTTTCTTCTTCTTCCTCTCCTTTTTTTTAATCAACTTTATTGAAGATTAATTTACATCACACATTTTGATGAGGTGTGACAAATTTACACACCTCAGGAACCGTCACCACAGTCAATATTTAGAATATTTCCATCATCCCCAAAGCTCCTTCCCTTTTGCTGCCCACCCTTCTACCTTTTTAAAAATATGGATAAGAGCTAGATTAAGATCTAAGTCACATACGTTACAATTCACTCATTTAAAGTAAAGAAGTTAATGGTTTTTAGTTTATTCAAAGTTGTGCCACCATCACCACAACCAATTTTAGTACATTTTCTCTACCCCAAAAAGTCACCCTGGACCCACTAGCAGTACCTTTTCCCCCCACCTGTTCTTTTACCCTCAAGCACTAGGTTCTTCCTCTCCTTCATCGTCGTCTTCTTCTTCTTTTTATGATTCCACAGATATGTGTTACCATGTAGTATTAGTCTTTCTCTTTTCTGGATTATTTTAATTAGCATAATGACCTCAAGGTCCATCCATGTTGCAAATGACAAGATTTCCTTTTTTCTTATGGCTGATTAATATTGCCTTTTATATACATAAACAACATTTTCTTTATCCATGCATCTGTTGATGGATTCTTAGGTTGTTTCCGTACCTTGGCTATTGGGAATAATGCTGAAGTGAACATGGGAGTGCATATAATCTCTTTGATATCATGTTTTCATTTTTTGGATATGAAAATCTCAGAAGTGAGATTGCTGGATCACATGGTAATCTTATTTTTAGTTTTGGGAGGAATCTCCATGTTTTTCATAATGGCTGAACCAATTTATATGCCCATCAACGGTGCGTAAAGTTCCCCTTTCTGTGCATCTTCACCAACATTGGTTATCTTCTGTCTTTTTGATGATAACCATGCTAACAGGTATGAGGTGATATTTCATTGTGGTTTTGATTTGCATTCTCCTCATGATTAGTGATGTTGAGCACATTTTCATTTAATTGTTGATCCTTTGTATATCTTCTTTGGAGAATATCTATTCTGTTCCTTTGCCCATTTTTTTTTTTCCTTTTTTTTTTTTTTTTGCTGTACACGGGCCTCTCACTGTTGCAGCCCCTCCCGTCGCGGAGCACAGGCTCCGGACGCGCAGGCTCAGCGGCCATGGCTCACGGGCCCAGCCGCTCCGCGGCATGTGGAATCCTCCCAGACCGGGGCACGAACCCGTGTTCCCTGCATTGGCAGGCTGACTCTCAACCACTGCGCCACCAGGGAAGCCCCTTTGCCCGTGTTTTAAACTGATTATGTCTTTGCTATTGTGTTGTTTGAGTTCTTTATATATTTTGGATATAAAGCCCTTATCAAAAATGTGATTTGCCAATATTTTCTCCCACTTAGTAGGTTGGCTTCTCATTCTGTTGATGGTTTCCTTTGCTGTGCAGAAGTTTGTTTGTTTGTTTGTTTTAGTTTGCTCTAGTCCCACTTGTTTATTTTTACTTTTGTTGCCACTGCTTTTGGTGTCACATCCAAAAATCATTTCCAAGAGTGATATCTAGGAGTTTACCCCCTATGTTTTCTTCTAGGAGTTTTATAATTTCAGGTCTTATATTCAAGACTTTAATCCATTTGGAGGCAATTTTTGTGTGTGGTGTAAGATATTGGTCCAATTTAATTATTTTGCATGTGGATGTCTAGTTTTACTGACACTGATTATTGAAGAGACTGTCTTTTCTCCATTGTGTATTCTTGGCTCTTACATTGTAAATTAATTCACCAAATATGCATGGGTTTATTTCTGGGCTCTCTTTTCTGTTCCATTGTTCTATGTGTCTGCTTTTATGCCAATACCACACTGTTTTGATTACTATAACTTTGTAATACAGTTTGAAATGAGCATTATGATGTCTCCAGCTTTGTTCTTTCTCAAGATTGCTTTGGCTATTTGTGGTCTTTTGTAGTTCCAAACAAATTTTAGAATTTTTTTTTTCCTTTGGAAAACGGCATTGGAATTCTGATAGGAATTGCACTGAATCTGTAGATCACTTCAGTAGTATGGACATTTTATCAATATTAATTCTTTTAATCCATGAATACAGGGTAATTTTCCATTTATTTGTACTTTCTTCAGTTTCACCCATGTCATATAGTTTTTAGTGTGGAGAGATTTCACCTCCTTGGTTAATTTTATTCCTAAGTATTTTATTGTTTTTGATGCAATTATAAATACCTATTTTATCTTTTCAAAAACCAACTCTTAGTTTCATTAATCTTTTTATGGTTTTTTTGTCTCTATTTCATTTATTTCAACTCTAATCTTTGTTATTTCCTTCCTTCTACCACTTTGGACTTATTCATTATTATGTTTCTAGATCTTTGAGGTATAAAGTTAGGTTGTTATTTGAGACCTTTATCTTTTCTTAAAGTAGGTATTTATTGCTATAAATTTTCCTCTTAGAACTGCTTTTCCTTCATCCTGTACATTTTCGCATGTTGTATTTCCATTTTCATCTATCTCAAGATATTTTTAAAAATTTATTTTATTCAAGTATAGTGGTTTTACAATGTTGTGTTAATTTCTGCTGTACAGCAAAGTGATTCTGTTTTATATATATATATATGTATATATATATATATATACACACATTCTTTTTCATATTCTTTTCCAATATGTTTTATCACAGGATCTACTGTGCTATGCAGTAGAACCTTGTTGTTTATTCATTCCATATATAATAGTTTGCATCTGCTAATCCCAAATTCCCAATACATCCCTCTCTTACTCCCCGCTGCCTAGGCAACCACGAGTCTGTTCTCTATGTTTGTTAGTCTGTTTCATAGATAAATTCATTTGTGTCATAGTTTAGATTCCACATATAAGTGATATCGTATGTTATTTGTCTTTCTCTGACTCCCTTCACTTAGTGTGATAATCTCTAGGTCCATCCATGTTGCTGGAAATGGCATTATTATATTCTTTTTTATGGCTGAGTAGTATTCCATTGTATGTATGTACCACATGTTCTTATTCCAGTCATCTGCTGATAGACATTTAAGTTGTTTCCATGTCTTGGCTATTGTGAATAGTGCTGCTATGAACATAGGGGTGCATGTATCTTTTCGAATTATAGTTTTGTCAGGGTATATGCCTAGGAGTGGGATTGCTGGATCATATAGCAGCTCTATTTTTCGTTTTTTGAAGAACCTCCATACAGTTTTCCATAGTGGCTGCATGAGTTTACATTACCACCACCAGTGTAGGAGGGGTCGCTTTTCTCCACACCCTCTCCAGCATTTGTTATTTGTAGATTTTTTATTGATGGCCATTCTGAGTAGCTGAGGTGGTGTTTTGGTTTGCATTTCTCTAAAACTTCTCAGTGTTGAATATCTTTTCATGTGCCATCTGTATGTCGTCTTTGGAGAACTGTGTATTTAGGTTTTCTGCCCATTTTTTGATTGAGTTGTTTGTTTGCTTTTGTTCTTGAGTTGTATGAGCTCTTTGTATGTTTTGGAAATTAAGCCCTTGTCGGTTACGTCATTTGCAAATATTTTCTCCCAGTCTGTAAACTGTCTTTTCGTTTTGTTTATGGTTTCCTTTGCTGTACAAAAGCTTGTACATTTGATTAGGTCCATTTGTTTATTTATTTTTATTTATTTATTTTTTTTGTGGTACATGGGCCTCTCACTGCTGTGGCCTTTCCTGTTGCAGAGCACAGGCTTCGGACGTGCAGGCTCAGTGGCCATGGCTCACGGGCCCAGCCGCTCTGTGGCATGTGGGATCTTCCCGGACTGGGGCATGAACCCGTGTCCCCTGCAATGGCAGGCAGACTCTCAACCGCTGCACCACCAGGGAAGCCCCATTTGTTTATTTTTGCTTTTATTTCTTTTGCCTTGGGAGACTGACCTAAGAAAACATTGGTAGGACTTTAAGTTTTTAACAACTTAACTTTGAATGCATTCTAAAGCTCTGCATTTTTACTCCTCCTTCCTCCCCACATTTATTGTTTTGATGTCACAATTTATGTGTTTTGTGTATCCATTAAATATTTTGTATTTGTTGTATCCATTAAAAAATTGTGTATCCATTAAAAAAATATTATAGTTATTTTTAATACTTTTGTCTTTTACCCTTCATGCTGGAGTCTCAACTATAGTCAGATCTTTCATTTTCTTGACTTTTATGTATGAAATGTCTCCTGATCTTACTTATCTTAAATACAATCATGTTAAGTAGGTACAAGCATTAGTCAACTTCATGAAATCTTCTGATGTAGTCATACCTATCATTTATTAGTAATTTTTCTCTTTATTTTGTAGTGAGATTGTTATATGCATACACATATATAAAGGAATGTGCACAGGATAGTTATATTATCTAAAAATTTCATCTCAAGTTGTGCTACAGGACAAAATTTAGTTATAAAAAGCAGTTGCTAGGTCTGGTAAGGTTTAGAGCCACTGGTCTCCAGGAGTCTGCTTCTCAACTGCTTTTTAAAAAAAACATATAATAACAAATAAAAATGTATATATTTAAAGTCTCCAATGTAATTATTTGATATACATATACATTGTGAAATGATTACCACAATCCATTTAATATATCTATCACCTCACATAATTACCAGTTTTTTTGTGTGTGTGGTAAGAATGCTTAATATCTTCCTTCTTAGGAAAGTTCAAGTATCCAATACAGTAGTATTTAACCATAGTCACCATGCTGTACATTATATCCCCAGAACTTATTCATTCACTTGTTAAGTACTGATCTAGCACACTAGACATAAGGATCAACCTTATTAAGGAATCTTCTCTATGAACACTGTAAATAGGACACTGACAGCATTTCCTTTTTAAAAATTTTTCTTTTTTAGTCTTTGGAAACCAATCAAAAGAAAGCAAAAGTGAACTCATTCTTATTTAGATATTAAAATGTTACCCATCTGGTTATAATGATGTCTAGGAACTCTTTATCCTTTAAAAATTTAAGTTAAAAAAATTAAGTTGATAATGCATATCTCTCATTTATAAAGTAAAACTATTAGTGAGCAACTTATCTATATTATTTCCATGTTTAAGAGAAACATCTTACAGTCACCTTCACTTAAAACCTACAAAAACATTTCATTAATTTCTCATGTACTTTGCTTGCCTTTGTTTTAAAAGATTAAGGATGAGGGCTGGTAGGCAAGCAAGGCATGGTGATATATATGGAACTAATTATATACAGGAAAATATATTATTACCTTTGCATTCAAGGGCAATATGATCATAAGGATCTCTAACTTCTTTAGTTTGATATGTTTGAATCTCCTTATTCCACAATTTTTATTATATTTTTGCAAATGACCCTTAGGACTTCTTTGAGGTATAAACTTCTATAATTTCATGATATGTATGAACTATCTACATAATTTAGTAAATAAATTGGCTTCTGGTAGGCTGTAACATTTTTTACACAGATAATCTAAAGTCCATCTACATAGCATGTCTTAATTGAATCATAAGAATTCTTCCTTTTAATAGTGTAAATAAGTAGAATATATATGTGTCAATAATACTGCAAGTAAATGAGCAATTGTACAGTAAAAAATACAAAAAAAATTATATACATAAAGTACAATTGTAAAAATGTTATGGTCTAAACTGTGAGTGAAACAGTCCATCTATTATAAGTTAAATGATTCCAGAAATTGCAATAGTATTTTTTTAAGGGAAAAACAATACTTTTTAATATTTTCAATTTTTTCAAAGTGGGTTTTGAGGCTGTGGTGTTCTTTCAAACATGAGGAATACACAAAACACACAAATCAGTCAATTTTATTAGCCAAGGAATTTTCTAATGCCTGAACTGCCCTAGAAATTAACCTATTGTCAATATATACTCATCAGCGCCATCTAACTGAAATGTAGTTGATTAGTGTTTGTTAAATTAGTCCATCTATTTCATTTGTGTTGGCAGGAACATCTTCCTGTGTGCCATGTGACTGACAGACTTGGTTGATGGAACAATGAGCAATAATTCCTCTTAGCATCTCTTTAGCCTGAGACATCCTCATTTTCCGTCTTCACACTTTTTTGGGGGCCACTTATCTTGCTTTCTTAAATGCTCATGATGTTCATTAATAATACCAGGAGAAGCTTGGAACCCTCTGGGTACATTCCCTTCTCTTGTGAAGGCACTGATGATTTATACATCTTGTTTCTGAAGAGACTGAATGAGAGAATGGAATGCTGTATATTCTGAATCACCGTTGATAAGGTAGTTCCAGAATTATAGTCTCTGCAACAGACAGAGTTTGGGAAGGAGAAAGCTTAGTCATAGTATAGTGCCTGACAAATAAGCACTCCACAAATACATTGATAAATCACAGATCCATTAGGTCAATTTAAAAAATATTGGTGTTCTCTTGAGAAATATCTCTTCAATACTAACAATGCTTCACTGCCCAACATGGGATGACTCCAACAAAATGTCCAAGGTCCACAGTAAATAGTCCTTTTGTGTTGGTAAAGAAGATGCTGTAACAAGCAGCAGGCATCCAAATCTCAATTAGGCTTCTGTGCTTGCCTTGCGACTGAGAGTTTGGAAACCTTAGTAGAGAAATAAATGGTTTATGTAATTTCCATTGGCCTTCACTACAGCCACATAGGTTGCCACCTAAATTGACTTATTGTTGGCAGCAGCTGAGACCGGAAGTGGACTACCTATATTCAGACCCATGTATCATGTTATGACAATGAAATTAGGTAACAATATACACCAGTAATCATAATAGTCTTTTGCCTTAAAGCTAAAAACACACAACCCTTGAATTGGAACCGATTATTCTTTTCACAAAATGCAATGAATGCTATTTCATCATGTCTTGTTAGGTTTTACAACCTTCAGAAGAATTAATGTCTAATGATTGATTGGTTTTATGCTTTTGCTGGCCAACTCATATTTTTTAAGTCTAATAATTTTCAGGAGCATTTGCTGAAATTTCATAGCATAAACTATTTTAAGCTAGGAAAAGAAAGATAAAGACCAGAAAAGAACTTTGCCAAGGAACATATATTGTTTATTTGACCAGAGACATCTAGCCAGTGTGACACAAAAGAAAAATGCCCCATATTAGTGTTTTGTTTCAAGACATATACAATCATAATGTCACATCTAACTCCCTTTTCCCTGATCTTGACATGTTAGCAGTGTTCCAGTCAATAAGTTATTGAAAGGCTGTTTCATTACCTGACATTAGCCTCAGAGATACAGACCATCATCCTATATTTTGAGAGGAACGTAAGATAGATTGGAGGACATTAATTTGATGGAGAAACACTCACCCAAGTTCTTCTAACAAAATGGGCAATACACCATGTTATTACCTGTTGCTGAAAAAGAGATAAAAAATCTCCAAAATGACACTTCTTCCACTTCAACAATCTAACTCCCAACAAATTACACTGCTATAAAAAGAATGACTAATTATGTTTCCACTAGGTACTATAAAGTGTCCAATTATGGGTCTAATTAGAAGGGAAGGACTGTAAAGTAATGGGTCTTTATTTAGAAATGTTGTTATTCTCAGGACACCTTCTAAAGTGGCTTCTGTGTTTTGTTTTATGTATTACATTTATTCTACCTTTCTGCAACTTGCTCAGATTTATCTCAATAGGACAAACATCTGTCACATCTTGCATATTGCTTTAATCTGATTGTCCCTGACCCCTTAGGCAAATACAGACAGGTGGAAAACATACTGGCTATTTCACACAACATCTGTAGTCACTTTAGCCAGTCTTTTTTTTTTTATGGTTTATCACAACATGGGAGGGCTGCAGAAACCAAACTGCTTCTCTCTCACTGGAGCAGAGAGGGAGAACCAGGTGGAATTCCATCCTCTGCTTGAGCAACTCTGTACCACTTAGCCTGTACAAATGCTGGCTAAGGAAAAGACCCCCCTGGTTACAGGACTGATCCTTAAGAGTTAGGAGAAAAGAGAGAAAAGGTAAAAAATAAAAAAGGACAGTGTACTATGCCTTTCAATTAAGTCATTATCTTTATTCTGTAACTCCAAAGAGGTTTAATAAATGACCACACACACAAACACGCACACACTCATGCACACACTCACACACACATTCATACACAAAATGTCTTTAGCAGCAATTTGACGTGATTAATGAAGCTGCTCTGGCACAGCTTGAGGACAGCATATTAGTCACAGTTAATGACTCTTGTATAGCCTCCTCAAAGAGCAATATATCCTATTAAATATATTTTTAGCATAGAACCAGGAAAGACCTTAAAATATCCTATGGTCAATGACCTTATTTCCAATATTGGTGAGGGGACACACCCGAAAATAGCCAGAACTGATAGATGAGGAGGAAAAGGAGGAGGGGGGAGAGTAGGACTTTTTTTTTTTTTTTTTTTTTGCGGTACACGGGCCTGTCACTGCTGTGGCCTCTCCCGTTGCGGAGCACAGACTTCGGACGCGCAGGCTCAGCGGCCATGGCTCACGGGCCCAGCCACTCCGCGGCATGTGGGATCCTCCCGGACCAGGGCATGAACCCGTGTCCCCTGCATCGGCAGGCGGACTCAACCACTGCGCCACCAGGGAAGCCCAAGAGAAAGATTTTTTAAGCAAGACAAAACAGGAATATAGATTCTCCAAATATCCGTCATGACAGTTCTAGCCTATAATCACTATTTAGGTCAAGAAATGTTTCTTTGTAAATGAGTTTTTACTTTAATCCAAGTAAACTTCCTCTTGTGTAGACAACAATGGAAACGGAGAAAAATTGCTCAGCTATTCTCTTATGTATGTACTTAATATACTTGGAGATGGTTATTAAATCATCCTCTTGTCTTCTGTGCTATAAACTAAACTTCTTTAATCTTTCTCACTGAAATTAATTTCCATTTTTTAAAATGTTATTATATAAAATTTTTGAACCCTCTAATATTTTCAAAGAGTGGGAAGGAGACTCCTCTATCACCTGGGAGTTAATTACCTATGTTGCCTTTAAAAATAAAGATTCTTGGGCACCACCAGCTACACGTGGGCACAGGAGATCTGTGGTTGGGACCCCAAATCTGTGTTTTTAACAAGAATCTTGGGAGATCCTCATATGCATTGATGTCTGAGCACCAGTACTCTAATTTCTCTTCAATTAACTCATCCAGATAACTTTTTCAGCAAGGCACAGAAGATACATGATCTCTAGTAAACTTTTCTATATCATAATTTCACCATATCTGTTTTTTTCAGTTTAATCAAAGGATAAATGTAGGCCCCTCCAATCTATTTATACCCTTCCAGCTTTTCATCAATTGTCCCTCATTATTCCTTCTGAAAGTATTTCATCTCTTTCTAGCATGTCCTCCTAATATGATTGCAAGGCGATTCCTGTTATTCCTTCCTTTCCGGTCTAACCAACATATATAACATCCCCTCCAGCCTCCAAACACCTGTATTTCTCATTTCTCTGCCTTTACTCAGTTTCCTGTAACTTAAAAAAAAAAGTTATTGCATTTTATGTGTATTTATTTTTAATTCATTCTTAAGTTTATGTCTCCACATCATTATGTTTTGATTTCCCACCTATTTTGCAAGTATTTAGGACCAGTGTCCTATAAAACTTTATTTCACAGATCCTGACATAATTATTTGCATACACTTCTCATGTATATGTATTACCATCATCTGTGAGACCTTTTAGAGGATACACAAGAATACCCTCTGAGGAAACACCAACCAAATCAGCTCTGCTTATTTATAAGCTAAGATATAAATTTTATACTAACATTCCACTCTTCCTTTTATACTACAGCCATTCCTTCTTGTTTCTCGCTAGTTATTTTCTGCTTAATCCACTGCTTCCCGGCTTAAATTCTTACCATTGTCCCAGATCTACTTTCCCAAAGAACACCATCATTTTGCTAAAACCCATTCTTGGTCTTTCTTGTTCTTGATCACTTTTTAATATTTGCTATTGGTGACCATTTCCTGTTTCAAACTCCTCTTACTTTGTTTATGCACTATTCTTATCTCTCTATACTTGCAAACTGCTTTTCTTCCTCTTTTATTATTACACACCATCTTTAGGTTTACCTGAAGTTGAGTAAAGGCCGCCATTGTGTTTGCCTTTTGCTCCATTTCTTTGGAGAACAGGATACATTTCTATAATTCCCGTGAACATTTCTTAACCAAAAAACCCCAGGTGTTTTTCTTTGTTTATAGCCTTTCTCCAGCATTTCAGTCCTCCATCTCTACTGCCATGATATCTCTACCTATAATTCTATTTTTTCTTCATATTCTGTTGGATATTTATACTTGAATGTACACAGAACCTAAAATGGATAAAGCAGAGTTCATCATACTTTTCTGGAAGTCAGTTCTTTCTCTCTGTTTCCTTTTTTTTTTTTTTTTACTAAAAATTCAGCTCTCAATCACCATGTTGCAGATTCAAATTTGAAGTCATGGTGATTTTCTCTCCTCACTTCAATTATTATCAGAAGCTATTGCTTCCTTACACCAAAGCTTGACCAGGTCATGCGCACTCTTGGAGTTGACTGGAAATTTGACACTTCTTTCAACAAATGCTCTTTAAATATACTATCAACATCTATATTGGGATGCAACTCATTTTCTATTATTGAAAAAAGTATAGGTAGAGGGAGATTTGCCTACTAGTTATCTTTCATTGCCCAAAGCAGCATCAATATTCTGTAAAAAGCTGTGGTAATATACTGTTACTCCAATTTTCTCATGTGATTTTTAAACTAGAAATTTTTTTGAAAATCCTACTTAAAGATTTAAAGTTTAGATAATAATTTCTTCATTGCTGGTATATCCCACGTTATTTGTTTAGCCAATGGTGATCAAGGAATTTAAGCAGCTATATCACAAAATTTCAAAACATACATGTCACAACATTCTATCCCATCCTTGTACTTTCCCCCAAATTTGGGAGTATTTTTTAATTTCCATATTAAAAGTGTGCTGTATATTTGATGAGACTGAATCAATTTACTTTCTTTTTTTTATTCAGTGCTGATTTTATGGGTTGGCATCTTCAGAGGAAATAGTGTCTTAACTGACTTACCAACTAATACACCTTTGCTTCTTCCTACTCTACCTTCCTAAAAACCATTTTACACCTAATCCTAAAAACCATTTTACACCTAATCATAGGGTCTCAATTATCTTCTTCAAATTTGCTTTTTAATCTGGTCTTTATGTACAAAAAAACTCCATTTTCATTTTATTACTAAAAGTTAAATCTCTGTCTCATTTTTCCTCAAACACAGTTGTGTTAATTTCAACACCTGGT
This sequence comes from Pseudorca crassidens, assembly GCF_039906515.1. Classification (NCBI taxonomy): domain Eukaryota; kingdom Metazoa; phylum Chordata; class Mammalia; order Artiodactyla; family Delphinidae; genus Pseudorca; species Pseudorca crassidens. The sequence continues at coordinate 114,435,337 of NC_090300.1, read as the reverse complement.
CTTTATTTGTGTTGCTCTCTCTGTTGGAATGTCAACAAATATTTATTGAGCAAAATCATTAAGAATACGGCCTTTTGAAGTCAGAAACAACTGGGATGAGCTCTCATTCTATCACTTCAGAGCGATGTGACTTTGCATTAGTAATTCAACCACTCTAAAATTCACTTTTCTCAGCTATAGCTTAGAAATAATAGTGCTTATTATGTAATCACTATTAGATGAGAATATTAAATGATGTGACTTTTTTTATTATTTGCACAGTTCTTGGTACAAGTAAGTGCTCAACATTGTTAGCTCTTTATTATTACTAGTAGTAATAGTAGTGGTAATTGTGATCTGATAGTAACAGTAAGGTAATCATAGTCATGTGCAAAGCATTATACTAGATACAGGAAATACACAGGAAAGATGTTGCTCTTACTTTAAGGGAATCTACAGTTTACAGAGGAAAAAAGAAAATTAATCCAATACTTAGAATAGACTGTACTCCACACAGCAGGTAAGCCTAAATTAATTTCAATATCTTGAGAAGCCTCCTCAATGGAATGAGGCTGTGAGATAAGAAAATATCAAAATTAGTCATGTTAATTGGAGGAGAGGAGTGGGGAGAAAGGGGATGCTGAGGCCGAGGGAGCAGCGTGCATGAGGGCCTGAAAGTTGATGCATATTGGAGGAAAGTAAACCAGTTCTGCATCTTTGAAGCGTGGCAAACCTGGAAGGTGAAATTGTCAAGAGAGTAATCCAGAGAGTCAGTACGATCCAGGTCGTGGGCTTCTTTAGGATTTATGAAAGAATTTGTATTCTATTGGAAGAAGATAAAGAAGGGTGTTGAGCAATGGAGTGACTTGATTGAATTTTGTTTTTATATATTGTATTTGTTTCCTAGGACTGCTGTAACAGATAACTATAAACTGGGTGACTTAAGGCAACAAAAATGTATTCTTACAGTTCTAGAGGCTAAAAGTCTGAAATCAAGGTGTCAACAGGCAGGGCCATGTTCTCTGTGAAGGCTCCAGGGAAGGATCCTTCCTTGCCTCTTCATATCTCCTCCTGGTTCCTGGCAATGCTTGGTGTCATTTGGCTTGCAGATGCATCCAATTTGTCTCTATCATCTCTCCACTGTCTTGTCATATTCCCCTTATTCTTTTTTTTTTCTCTGTGTCTAAATTGTCCACTTCTTATAAGATACTAGTCGTTGAATTAGGGCCCTTCTTTACCTGGCATAGCCTCATATTAATTTATTTCCAAATAAGGTAACATTCAAAGGTTTAAAGGTTAGCAATTAAACATATCTTTTGGGGGAACATAATACAACCCACAACACTTATTAGTATGGTGGTAATTTGGAGAGTTGATTCTAGCAGAACAATTAGAAGCAGGAGAATGGTTAGAAGGAATTAGCAGGAGAAAAAATTCACTGAAAATTCACTAAAATCCACAGATTCACTAAATTGCAACATGAGTTGCAACATGAGTTGCTTATTGATACTTATGTTGGGAGAGTGGGTAAGGTAGAGGAAGTTTATGATGATTCATGGCTTCTCGTGTGGGCAAGTGGATGAAGGGCAACACTGAGAAGGGAAAGAGTGAAGAGAAGTTGAGATACCATGAGAGTGAAAGACCCATGATTTCATTATCCAAGTACCTGGTCTATGTCTACAAGGTGCTAGGTGGCAGATACAGCAGTGAGTCACACAGTTATAGGCCTGCCCTCCAGGAGCTTACGGCCTTGGCTAGTCACATAAGAGTTGATTTCTGCTTTAGTAGAAATCCCATAAAAGTTTAGGGTCTAAATCCTACACCTATTATAATCATCAATGTTTTATAAAATTGCAGCTGCATCTGCTTTTCTATCTGTTGATTCTCTGGCTCTTCATTCGCTGACCTTAATACTTTCTCCAGCAAAGATTGTATAATCTTTTGATGTGGCAATTTTCTAGTTATAATTCATCTGCCTATGAAATTGCCTTTTGCAACACCTGATCTTTACTGTCTGCATTTCCCTTCTTTCTTGCTATACACATGGATTCTGACCCTATGATGATTCATTCTTCTCAATTAACTTTCTCATCTTTCCTCCCAGCTAGTGAGATTAAATAAAAACCTGCTTCAGCCTATGCAATTTATCCAATCCTTTACTCCCAGCCAATGATCTTCTCCCTGCCTTTACGTACCTGGTTGGGAGGTACAACTCAGTTTGTACCATTATTCATTGATTCCAGAGCTTCAGAACCACATACAGCTAAATAAGAAAGACCTATTTAGGGTCTTTCCATTGGCCTGGCATTTTTCTCTGCTTGTTCTTCATCATACGCTCCCAGGCTTTTCTAGATATCAGATTTCATTCATTCATCAAACACATATTGAGTTACTGTTTCATTTCAGTCATTGTGTGTGCTCTGGACAGTCCAAAGACTAATGTGAAGTTCCTATTTTTAAGGAGTTTAGAATGGAGATACAGACAAGCTAACTGACTAGTATTACAAAAGTGTGCAATGAATGCTAAAGATTAAGGAGAGCATGCAGGTTGAGTACATATTCTGAACTGGCCAGGGGATGGGAGACAAATCAGAGAAAGCTTATCAGGGCAAGAGATAAAGAAGTTGAATCATATAGTTCAGGTAGGAACTATCCATGAAAGTGATGTGATGGGAGGATGGATGTGTGGGAGTGAGGATGATGTTAGGGAGAAAAAGGGCACAGGATGGGTAAACAGCAAATATAAATGTCAGGATGTAAGATAGAATATGATCATTCTAAAACTGCAGAAGTGTGTGCTGTGCATGCCGTCAAAAAGTAATAGTAGGAAGAGATAAGAATAGACAGGTAAGTAGGGCCAAGTCAAGATTTGTATGCTTGTATGTCTTATCCTGATCTGATGTCTCATATGAAGGACTCATTCATTGTCAGCTGTTTTTCCTGCACTGAGCCTAAGTCCTGACATTTCTACATTCCCTCATCGTTCTCTAACATCACTCATGCAATTTCCTTTCTTTTAATGTCTATAGATGTATGTGTCTAGAGATGTGTTTTAAAATGTAGGTTTATGCGAGGTTATGGGGTCCTTATGAATGCCATGGGCCATGCTGAAGAGTCTGGCAGCCTTCTTGTAGACAATGGTAAAACAAGGAGTATATTGAGTATTTGAATAAAGTGACATTGGCTATGTTTTAGGAGGTTGACAAAGTGAGACATTAATTGGTGAGGATGAAGTCAGAGGGGATAGACTAGTTGAAGGCCATTTCATGTAGTGATTGAGAACATGGATGCTGTGGGTTGACTTTGTGCATCTGAATTGACTCTCTCATATAATAGGGATACAGTCTAGGAGGTACTTCACTTCTCTGTCCCTCAAAATAGAGATTATACTGGTAATACCTGTTTCAAAGTATACTTGTTGATGATTAAATGAATTAATAAAAGTAAAGCACTTATAATCCTACTAGACACATAGAAGTGTCCAAAAAATATTCCTTTATTATGTTACCAAAATAGTCAGTGATGGTAAAGATCCATGGTGGTAAGGAAATGATTCATTTTTAAAACAAATCCTTCAAAGCTATATTTATGTAGTAATAGTCCAGGTAGTTTATATCTGGTGAATTCAAGTAGCTATTAGTTTTACATTTGTATTTGTTTGCTAGGGCTGCCAAAAACTGGATGGCTTAGAACAACAGAAATGAATTCTCTCACTGTTCTGGAAGCTGGAAGTCTGAATCAATGTGTTGGCAGGGCCATGTTCCTTCTGAAAACTGCAGAAGTATCCTTTTTTACCTCTTTCAGCTTCTGAGCTAGATGTCCCTTGACTTGTGGAAGCATAACTCCAGTCTTCACATGGCATTCTCCCTATGTCTTCTTGCATTGATTTCCCTCTGTATGTGTCCAAATTCCTGCCCTCCTCCTTTTTCATGAGGACACATGTCATATTGGATTAGGGTCCACCGTAATGAACTCATCTTAACTTGATTACATCTGCAAGGACCCTTTTTCCAAATAAGGTCACATTCTGAGTTATTGGCGGTTAGGACTTCAATGTATCTTTTTTGGTGAGAACACAATTCAATCCATAATATCCCTTCTGTAATTACTGTAAAATACAAATATTTCTAAAACTTTGCCATTGAGCTTGAGTTTTAGTAAATAAACAGCACTATCACTAACCAACATTGTGCATGGTTTTACTAACATGGGCTTTATTAGGTTATCGGCCTAGAATTAGTAAACAGTGCAAGATGCTTTAAATAAGGAAGTAGTAAAGAAAATTAATGAAATTATTTTATTTTTTTCTATCAAAAAACCCATAAATTTAATTTGTGATCCATTATTTAAATATTAGTGAAACCAGAAGACTGCTACTGGATTTTCGAATGTTAATTGATAGAGACTAAAAAAAAAAAAAAAATTAAGATAGGGAAAATATTAGATCTGAAATTAGTATGGGAATTTTCAAAAACAACTTGCACTTTCAAAGAATTAACCTTGTGCGCTGCTTTACCACAAGAAACATGTTTATCTCTAATATAACACGTTAAGAAAGAATGGATGGGTCATACATTCAACACATTCTCTCATAGAAAATAATGTAGTGGTATATCTAAATTCATGTCCACATTATTCACATTAAAATTGCATTGATGAGGGGCTTCCCTAGTGGCGCAGTGGTTGAGAGTCTGCCTGCCAATGCAGGGGACACGGGTTCGTGCCCCGGTCCGGGAAGATCCCACATGCCGCGGAGCGGTTGGGCCAGTGAGCCATGGCCACTGAGCCTGCGCGTCCAGAGCCTGTGCTCCGCAACGGGAGAGGCCACAACAGTGAGAGGCCCGCATACCGAAAAACAAAAAAAAAATTGCATTGATGAAACTGGAGGAGGAAAACAGTAACTGACAATTGGAAAAATACATTTATAATGATATTTAACACCTATGTGCCTAACAATATATCAGAAAAAAAAGTCTCACTTTTGAATTTGGAAGGTTTATAGAACAAGGAGGGAAGTAATTATGTTTTAGATATTTATTAAGACATGCAAATAATGAATAATACAATCATTGAAAAATAGTTTCAGAAATGGGAGTAGTGAGTGCAAAGACATTAAAAAACCTAAATGAACAGAATTTTTTCTTCATGTACTACATTACACTCACACTATATTGATTTTTGTTTTTTTTTTTACTTGAGAGAGAAGTGTAAAGAAATTGAAAATAAAATTAATGACAGTTTTATCACATAAGATTCCAATATTACTTCATGTAAAATAAACAAAACAACCCCAGAGATGGTCAATACATAATTAACAGGACAAAATTTTTTTGACAAATTATTAAAACTTATATTAACGATTATCTGAAGAATGATGATAATGAAAAAAATTTTTTTAATATTTCATGAAAAGGATTAGACGTAAGACAGATGAGGAAGTATTGGTGGCCTTGCTTTTTCAAATACAAAGCAAGGTTATGAGCAAAATATGCAATCCTCAAGATGTGTACTTTAGGAAAATCTTTCACTGAAGGATTAAATATTGGCTGCCAGAAAATTGATTTGATATTATCAGAAAATAGTGTTCATATTGAGAACAAATAAAAAGCAAAAGAAAGAACAAAAATTTAATAGGTATCTACCATATGAGACACTTTATATCTGTTATCGTAATGAATCTTTGTAAGAATTCTGTGAGGTAGGTATTATTCCCATTTGATGTATGAGGCAAAGAAAGCATAAGTAGCCAGCCCATAGTTATATAACTCGCGAGTAGGGAAAAAACCAAATACTTTCTCAGAGTCTGAGCCTTTCCTACTGTAACATAAATAATCCCCAAGAACCAAACTTATTTTTCTAAAACTTATAAAAAATGATGTCACATTTTTCATCCAATTAAATTTCTGAAGGCCTAGTGACTTCTGACAACTATTCCCCAAGACAACACTTAGTTGTTTTAGAAGATGGTGGTCCATGTCTTTGGAATAAAGTACGGTACATCAGCATAGCAAATGACAAGGAATAATATACTTTATTTGACGATGTTCATGAGAAAGTACAATTATGTCATAGCAGCATCTTCATTTCAACATGTTATTGAAATGGCAAGTTCACAAATATGACCATTACTCTCAGAGACTGGGCTCAAGACACTGCATTTGGGCCTGCTGAGGCCAACTGAGGATAAGTCAGAAGCCCTTCAGAGAAAGCTCTCCCACGTCAAAGTGCTAAAGCCACACTAGTTCCTCCCATAGATTCCAGCTTTCCTTATGCTGTTTCATTAACCTCACACTCCCACAATTTATAATTTTCCTCAGTGTCCCATTTCCATATTCCTTCCCTCTCCCTTATGTTGGGTTTGCCTTCTCTTACTATGAAATTAATCTATGAGCTTAGTCTGCCCCTGCTCCTTTCAAAATGTTAAGTGGAAACAATTTGGGTAATGTACTTTATAGAGAAGTGACCTTATTCATACTCAAATGATTTCAATGAAAAATTCTATGGTTTTATTATTTTGTATATGTCAAATGTAAATTTATTGGAATTGAATCAATGAGAGAAGAGATGAAAATAAAAAACTGCAAATAATGCATTAACTATGATTAAATTGCTATTCTAATACTATGAAATTAAAAGTTCATGGCAAACCTTTTGAGACTAACTTAAAGCCAAAAGTGTCAAGGTATGTGGGAATGTAGATGAAAAAGCTTTCATTAGAATTAATGGCAAATGATTTTTTATCATAGCTCAAACAATTTAAACGCTTACCTGGTTTTATATTTTTACATATGCAGTTGGAATGGTGGCCAGTCTCCAAGATGTTTCCTAAATAAACTTGTCTCTGAGTATTCATGCCTATCGATTCATACCAGTTGAATCAGGGATGATTTGAGTGGCCAGTGGAATACTGCAGAAGTGACAACATATGCTTTCAAGGCTAGGTTATAAGAGGCATTGTAGTTTCCTCTTTGGTCTCCTGCTTTGCTCACTCTGGGGCAAGCCAGCTGCCATGTCATGAAGACACCAGAGTAGCCCACATGGAGAGGAACCAACTTGGCAGTCTTGAGAGTAAAACACCTTGGAAGTGGCTCTGCCAGCACCAATTAATGTCAGACTGCAACCAGAGAGACTCTAATACCTTTCTGAATTCCTGACTTGCATAAACTGTTAGAGACAATAAGTATTATAATTTTAACCCACTAAGTTTGGGATGATTTGTTATGCAGCAATGGATAATTAATACAATTGGATAAAGTGATACTGCAACAACAGAAAAAGAGGAAAACATCTCAATTTTCTGCTTTTCCCAAAAGCCATGTTTTAAATAATCTATAATGATTTCATCTAAGAATAATAATTGAGGATGATTAGTTTATATAGTAGCTAACAATTATCAGAGAACAGAGATACCATGACATTCTCAAAACTCCTTCTCAGAACTTGATAGCTGGAATAGTATTTTAGACTATATTTTTTAAAAGTCATACAACAATAAAACAAAACTCATTTGTTTGTTTATGTAATCAGTAAGTATTAATTGAGCAAATATATGTGCTGGCCAGTATGTTAAGTACTAGAGGTAAAGTAACAAATGATACAGCTTTCTCCATGAAATTCACTCTATATATCAATGAATTTTAATGTTCAATTAAAATTAAATAGGGTCACATTTATATCTTCTCATGTGACATACAAAAATTATATTTTCTGTAGTTTTCTATCAGTCAGTGAACAGTTTTCTCTCAATTTCACTGGTTCCCATGAGGAGCCAGTTGCTTTCTCAGTATGGAGAGAAGAAAACTTAAAAATTTCAAATTTCTTTGTTTTTCAGAGAAATTATGAAGTTATAACCAGATCTCAGTTCATTCATTCATTCATTCATTCCAGAAGCATTTATCAAATATCACCTAAATATTTCCACACCCTTAAATATATTATTATATTAGAAGATCAGAAATGATTTAACTCTGACAGTTCCTTATCATCAAAAATGTTTAAAATATTTTATTATACTTTATTTTATAAATCTGACAGAAAATATAATTAAATATTTTTATTGAAAATATATAATTTTTAACGTTTTAGCATTTAATGAGATCACAGGATGAAACTGTATGAGAGAAATGAGATGCTACTACATCCTTTTATTTTAAAATGAATATTTATTTAAGGAGAAAATAAGGTGGATTAGAAGTGTTTGGGGGGATCAATATTTTATTTTTTGTAAAAGAATAATTGAATAAGGGATATTGAGGAGACTGGAATATAGTGGTCAGTCAATAATGAATTTTATTAATTAATTTTGGCTTTATAAATAGGAGTCAATATTTACCTCTTAATTAAAATTATTATATAAATTGCTATTATAGATTTCTGTTGTTCTTTACAAAACTGTATATACATTTGCCTGTGGATTGTGTTGTGTATTCAAATACAGATACGTTTCAAGCATGAATTATATTATCTGAAGAGTCATGGCTAGAAGAGAAATTTTTTCCTAAAAAGTTTTTTTTGTTTCCTTAACACTTATCCAACTTAATTTGAAACAATGCAAACTCAAACAAAAGAATAGTTTAGAATTCACTTTCAGGCTAATAGTTAATTAGCAATTTTAATAAAGAAGTGGTTTATTGGGTGTCTCTCTCAAGTGCTTTAGGTTAATACCAGAAACAGAAAAAGTTGAATTATAGTCATATTGGAACAAAATTTCAAGAAATTATGTTTAAGGTATCTCTTTGTTTTCCCAAGAGGCCTGAAATTGTTACTTTTCAGCAAAATGAACCTAATGATGTGTCTTTTCTTTCCCTAGTGACTTTCTATAGTTTAATTAACTGACTCAGGTCAACTATCTGGTTCATCAGTTTTTGAACATCTGAGACTTGCTCCTAAATCCCCTTTTGAGAAATGAATTTCTGTTACAAGGACCTCATGTGCGTGTATGTGTGGGGAAATAATTTTGAACAATTAGGAATTAATGATGACCTTGTAGGGGATAGAAGAGGACATGATCATAAAAGTTGAATATACATCAGTAGGAATGAGTAATGAATTCCCATTGGCATAATTAGCTAGCATTAAAATGGAGGTATCTACAATTATTATGATTGGAAGTTTCTTGAGGAAAAGAGGAAAGTACTGGAAGGTGCAACTCTAGACATTACTCTTGAAATCTCATCAGTGATAATTTGGAAGCATATATAAATAAAATTGTTAGAGTTGAAATCTGGGAAACTATTCTAATGGAACAAAAATAGAAAAAATCACATTGAAAAATGGAAAAACCAAGTAATATTACTGTGTATTGGACACAATATAAAGAATAGCAATCTAGAGTTTGGGCTATGCTTTTTGATGACACCTGAGTTTAACTCATTGCTCTCCCACCACTTAACTGTGTGGTCTTAGAAAAATTGCTTCTATATGCCTCCAAAGATGAGTATAATATTAGTAATTACTTCATAGGCTTAATATAAGTTAGATATAAGTTAATAATAATACCTACTTGTCTCACTCATCTTTTGCTGGTTAACACACAAACCATGCCAAAACTCAATGACTTAAGAAACAATTTATTTTTCTCATGGTTCTGGGGGTTGACTGGGATTAGCTGAACAGTTCTCATTTGGAGTCCCTCATGTTGACTGGGACTGCCACCATTTTAATGCTCAAGTGGGCTTAATGTCTAATGTGGCTGACCAACATGACTGGTGGATAATGCTGAGTCTGGGGGCTCAACCTGTCTATGTGATTTGGGCAAGCTCCATTATTTGCAGGACTCAGTGCAAAATGAAAGTGCAGGGCTTCTTGTTAAAAAATATATATATATATATATATATATATATAAAGAATTTCAAAACACTGACAGCACAGGTTGCATGCTTATCAGTCTAGCCCTGGGCTTGGGCTTCTCAGAGTATATATGGGTAGATTCTGAGAAGCAGCGTCCCAAGAGCACTCATTCTAAAAGATCCAGAAAGAAGTTGCCAAGCTTCTTATGGCCTGGTCAGTCACATTTCTATTTGTCAAAGGTAGAATACAAAACCAGGCCAGATTTAATAAGAGGAAAATTAGACCCCATCTCTTGATGTGAGGGGCAGCATGCCTGTACGGGGAGAGAAAGAATTGATGGTGTCCATTTTTGGATATTATTGCCACATGAACTTGAAGAACTTTTTATAATTTTTAAAGGTGATAATTCACATTGGATAGTTAGCAGAGTGCCTGTCCTATAAAAATGTGTATATAATAACTGTTATTATTGTCCCAGATTAGAAACTTGGTCAAAAAACTAAAGTCCATGGCTTTGTATATCTGCTCTATATTTGAGTTAAAAATGTACATATTATCAGATCTTATCTTCACTATTCTATGAAATCTGTTTTGCAAAAATGTTAGAAAAGCTAACAATTACTGCTGTTAGATTCTGTAATGACTAAAACACATTCTTAAGGTAATTATTAATGAGTTTACTGTTAGTCTCAATGATAATAAGGCTTCTCTTTTACTTAAAGGTGTTTTGCAGAAGTGGAGAGTTTAGCTTTGACTTTTCTGCCTATTAAATAAACATCTGCCACCTGTAGTCTATTGTCTTGCTGCATTTATCACAGATGAGTGCAGCAAAAAAAAAAAGAAAAGAAATTGCTTTAATATAATACTCTTTTCTCACACTTTGCCATAAAGTGCCACATTCCTTGAGTGCATCTTAGCTAGTGTGTAACTCTGAATTCCAGGTTATAAAAGCTTTTCATAATCTTTAGTCATTTAACACTACCTACATCTCATCTGATGGCTTTTCTTTTCAGTTTGTGCCAAAAACAATATAATTTTTCAATTAGGAAGCAAACATACTTTTAAAAATGAGATGCTGTTTCTGACATACAAATTTTGTTTATGGGTACCAACAATATTCTAGGAAACCTTGTGTATAAAGATAATTATAAGTGAAAAGAACTGCTAAATGATCATCCAGGACACCAAAGAACAGTCTATTCTGTTGTGATAAAGACAAAAGAATACAGTCAATTACAAAACTATGTTTATTCTGCTGTGCAAGGCCCCCAGAAGGCACTGAGAAAAAATTTTTAGAAATCAGTACACAATAATATCAACCAGTGTTGAAGGAGGGTGTAGAGCAGAATCTAAGGAAATCTATGATTTAATTTAACTTAATATTTTTATTTTTTTTACTGTTTATTTATTATTTATTTATTTTCTTATCAGTCATCCATTTTATACACATCAGTGTATACATGTCAATCCCAATCTCCCAATTCATCACACCACAACCCCCACCACCCCGCCACTTTCCCCACTTGGTGTCCATACGTTTGTTCTCTACATCTGTGTCTCAATTTCTGCTCTGCAAACCAGTTCATCTGTACCATTTTCTAGGTTCCACATATATGCGTTAATATACGATATTTGTTTTTCTCCTTCTGACTTACTTCACTCTGTATGACAGTCTCTAGATGCATCCACGTCTCTACAAATGACCCAATTTCGTTCCTTTTTATGGCTGACAAATATTCCATTGTATATATGTATCACAACTTCTTTATCCATCTGTCTGTCAATGGGCATTTAGGTTGCTTCCATGACCTGGCTATTGTAAATAGTGCTGCAATGAACATTGGGGTGCATGTGTCTTTTTGAATTATACTTTTCTCTGGGTATATGCCCAGTAGTGGGTTTGCTGGGTCATATGGTAATTCTATTTTTAGTTCTTTAAGGAACCTCCATACTGTTCTCCATAGTGGCTGTATCAATTTACATTCCCACCAACAGTGCAAGAGGGTTCCCTTTTCTCCACACCCTCTCTAGCATTTGTTGTTTGTACATTTTCTGATGATGCCCATTCTAACTGGTGTGAGGTGATACCTCATTGTAATTTTGATTTGCATTTCTCGAATAATTAGTGATGTTAAGAAGCTTTTCATGTGCTTCTTGGCCATCTGTATATCTTCTATGGAGGAATGTCTATTTAGGTCTTCTGCCCATTTTTGGACTGGGTTGTTTGTTGTTTTTAATATTGAGCTTCATGAGCTGTTTATATATTTTGGAGATTAATCCTTTATCCGATGATACATTTGCAAACATTTTCTCCCATTCTGAGGGCTGTCTTTTTGTCTTGTTTATGGTTTCCTTTGCGGTGCAAAAGCTTTTAAGTTTCATTAGTCCCATTTGTTTATTTTTGTTTTTATTTCCATTACTCTAGGAGGTGGATCAAAAAATATCTTGCTGTGATTTCTGTCAAAGAGTGTTCTGCCTATATTTCCTCTAAGAGTTTTATAGTGCCCAGTCTTATTTAGGTCTTTAATCCATTTTGAGTTTATTTTTGTGTAGGGTGTTAGGGAGTGTTCCAATTTCATTTTTTTACATGTAGCTGTCCAGTTTTCTCAGCACCACTTATTGAAGAGACTGTCTTTTCTCCATTGTATATCCTTGCCTCCTTTGTCATAGATTAGTTGACCATAGGTGTGTGGGTTTATCTCTGGGCTTTCTATCTTGTTCCATTGATCTATGTTTCTGTTTTTGTGCCAGTACCATATTGTCTTGATTACTGTAGCTTTGTAGTATAGTCTGAAGTCAGGGAGTCTGATTCCTCCAGCTCCATTTTTTTTCCCTCAAGGCTGCTTTGGCTATTTGGGGTCTTTTGTGTCTCCATACAAATTTTAAGATTTTTTTTTCTAGTTCTGTAAAAAATGTCCTTGGTAATTTGATAGGGATTGCATTGAATCTGTAGATTGCTTTGGGTAGTATACTCATTTTCACAATATTGATTCTTCCAATCTAAGAACATTGTATATCTCTCCATCTGGTGGTATCATCTTTAATTTCCTTCATCAGTGTCTTATAGTTTTCTGCATACAGGTCTTTTGTCTCCTTAGGTAGGTTTATTCCTAGGTATTTTATTCTTTTTGTTGCAGTGGTAAATGGGAGTGTTTCCTTAATTTCTCTTTCAGATTTTTCATCATTAGCATATAGGAATGCTAGAGATTTCTGTGCATTAATTTTGTATCCTGCAACTTTACCAAATTCATTGATAAGCTCTAGTAGTTTTCTGGTAACATCTTTAGGATTCTCTTAGTATCATGTCATCTGCAAACAGTGACAGTTTTACTTCTTCTTTTCCAATTTGTACTCTTTTATTTCTTTCTCTTCTCTGATTGTTGTGGCTAGGACTTCCAAAAGTATGTTGAATAATAGTTGAGAGAGTGGATATCCTTGTCTTGTTCCTGATCTTGGAGGAAATGCTTTCAGTTTTTCAACACTGAGAATGATGTTTTCTGTGGGTTTGTCATATATGGCCTTTATTACACTGAGTTAGGTTCCCTCTATGCTCACTTTCTGGAGAGTTCTTTTTATCATAAATGGGTGTTGAATTTTTTCAAAAGCTTTTTCTGCATCTATTGAGATGATCATATGGTTTTTATTCTTCAATTTGTTAATATGGTGTATCACATTGATTGATTTGCATATATAGAAGAATCCTTACATCTCTGGGAAAAATCCCACTTGATCAAGGTGTATGATCCTTTTAATATGTTGTTGAATTCTGTTTGCTAGTATTTTGTTGAGGATTTTTGCATCCGTATTCATCAGTGATATTGGTCTGTAATTTTCCTTTTTGTAGTATCTTTGTTGGGTTTTGGTATCAGGGCGATGGTGGGCTCATAGAATGAGTTTGGGAGTGTTCCTTCCTCTGCAATTTTTTGGATGAGTTTGAGAAGGATGGGTGTTAGCTCTTCCCTAAACGTTTGATAGAATTCACCTGTGAAGCCATCTGGTCCTGGACTTTTGTTTATTGGAAGATTTTTAATAACAGTTTCAACTTCATTACTTTTGATTGGTTGTTCATATTTTCTATTTCTTCCTGGTTCAATCTTGGAAGATTATACTTTTCTAAGAATTTGTCCATTTCTTCCAGGTTGTCCATTTTATTGGCATAGAGTTGCTTTTAGTAGTCTCTTAGGATGCTCTGTATTTCTGCAGGGTCTGTTGTAACTTCTCCTTTTTCATTTCTAATTTTATTGATTTGAGTCCTCTCCCTCTTTTTCTTGATCAGTCTGGCTAATGACTTATCACTTTTGTTTATCTTCTTAAAGAACCAGCTTTTAATTTTACTGATCTTTGTAACTGTTTCCTTTGTTTCTATTTCACTTATTTCTGCTCTCATGTTTATGATTTCTTTCCTTCTGGTATCTTTGGGTTTTGTTTGTTCTTCTTTCTCTAGTTCCTTTAGGTGTAAGGTTAGATTGTTTGAGATTTTTCTTGTTTCTTGATGTAGGCTTGTATAGCAATAAACTTCCCTCTTAGAACTGCTTTTGCTGCATCCCATAGGTTTTGGATCATTGTGTTTTCCTTCTTATTTGTCTCTAGCTATTTTTTGATTTCCTCCTTGATTTCTTTGATGATTTCTTGGTTATTTAGTAACATATTGTTTAGCCTCCATGTGTTTGTGTTTTTCACGTTTTTTTCCCCTGTAATTGATATCTAATCTCATAGTGTTGTGGTCAGAAAAGATGTCTGATATGATTTCAGTTTTCTTAAATTTACTGAGGCTTGATTTGTGACCCAAGATGTGATCTATCCTGGAGATTGTTCCATGCACACTTGAGAAGAAAGTGTAATCTGCTGTTTTTGGATGGAATGACCTATAAATATCAATTAAATCTATCTGGTCTATTGTGTCATTTAAAGCTTGTTTTTCCTTATTAATTTTCTGTTTGGATGATCTGTCCATTGGTGTAAGTGAGGTGTTAAAGTCCCCCACTATTATTGTGATACTGTTGATTTCCTTTTTTAGAGCTGATATCAGTTGCCTTATGTATTGAGGTGCTCCTAATATGGGTGCATATATATTTACAATTGTTATATATTCTTCTTGGATTGATCCCTTGATCATTACATAGTGTCTTTCCTTGTCTCTTGCAACATTTTTTATTTTAAAGCCTACTTTATCTAATATGAGTATTACTACTCCAGCTTTCTTTTGATTTCCATTTGCATGGAATATCTTTTTGCATTCCCTCACTTTCAGTCTGTATGTGTCCCTAGGTCTGAAGTGGGTCTCTTGTAGACAGCATATATATGAGTCTTGTTTTTGTATCCATTTACCAAGCCTGTGTCTTTTGGTTGGAGCATTTAATCCGTTCACATTTAAGGTAATTATTGATATGTATGCTCCTTTCACCATTTTTAATTGTTTTGGGTTTGTTTTTGTAGATGCTTTTCTTCTCTTGTTTCCAACTTACAGAAGTTCCTTTAGCCTTTGTTGTAAAGCTGGTTTGGTGGTGCTGAATTCTCTTAGCTTTTGCTTGTCTGTAAACCTTTTGATTTCTCCATCGAATCTGAGTGAGATCCTTGCTGGGTAGAGTAATCTTTGTTGTGGGTTTTTCCCTTTCATCACTTTAAGTATATCATGCCACTCCCTTGTGGCTTGTAGAGTTTCTGCTGAGAAATCAGCTGTTAACCTTATGGGAGTCCCTTTGTATGTTATTTGTCATTTTTTCCTTGCTGCTTTCAATAATTTTTCTTTGTCTTTAAGCTTTGCCAATTTGATTACTATGTTTCTCGGCATGTTTCTCCTTGGTTTATCCTGTATGGGACTCTGCACTTCCTGGACTTGAGTGGCTATTTCCTTTCCCATGTTAGAGAAATTTTTGACTACAATCTCTTCAAATATTTTCTCTGATACTTTCTCTCTCTCTTCTCCTTCTGGGACCCCTATAATGCAAATGTTGTTGCATTTAATATTGTCCCAGAGGTCTCTTAGGCTGTCTTCATATAAATTCAGATTCTACATTCTTAAAATTAATTTTTATTGGAGTATGGTTGCTTTACAATGTTGTGTTAGCCTCCACCGCACAATAGAATGGATCAGCCATATAGATACAGATATCCCCTCCCTTTTGGACTTCCCTCCTATTTAGTTTACCACAGTGCATTAGGTAGAGGTCCCTGTGCTATACAGCATGTTCCTATCAGTTGTCTATTTTATACATTGTATCAATAATGTATATGTGTCAATCCCAGTCTCCCAATTTCTCCCGCCCCACCTCTTTCCCCCTTGGTATCCATACATTTGTTTTCTTCATCTGTGTCTCTATTTCTGCTTTGCAAATAAGGTAATCTGTATCATTTTTCTAGATTCCACCTATATGCGTTATTATACGATATTTGCTTTTCTCTTTCTGACTCACTTCACTCTGTATAAAACTCTCTAGGTCCATCCACGTCTCCTACAAATAACCTAATTTCATTCCTTTTTATGGCTGAGTAATATTCCATTGCATATATATACCACATCTTCTTTATCCATTCCTCTGCTGATGGACATTTAGGTTGCTTCCATGTCCTGGCTATTGTAAACAGTGCTGCAATGAACATAGGGGTGCATGTGTCTTTTTGAATCATGGTTTTCTCTGGGTATATGTCCAGGAGTGGGATTGTTGGGTCATATGGTAGTTCTATTTTTAGTTTTTTAAGGAACCTCCATACTGTTCTCCATAGTGGCTGTATCAATTTACATTCCCACCAACAATATATGAGGGTTCCCTTTTCTCCACACCCTCACTAGCATTTATTGTTTGTAGATTTTTAATGATGGCCATTCTGACCGGTGTGAGGTGATACCTCATTATAGTTTTGATTTGCATTTAAAATTCTACATTTTGAATAATAACTTCTATTGCTTCTCATTTAAATCTGAAATGTATACCCCACCACATGAAAGATTAATATGCCACAATGTAGCATTTATTTAACTTTTATTCAGCAATTACAGCGTGCTAAACATCAGGAATGAAAAAGTAACTAAGACTTGTTTTCTGCTCTCAACATGTCTCGAGAGGGAGAAAGGTATATAAATAGATCAAACACAATATGAAGTGATATGCTATTTCTGTGAAACAAACATCTAACAGTGTAGGGTTTGGTGGGAATGGTGACAGCTGAGCTGGACTAAAATTTGGAGGAAAACCCCATGGCATTTCTCAGAAAACTGGATGGAGGCCTGCAAAAGACTGAGTTGGGTTCAACCAGTTTACAGTTTTCTAGAACAATAAAATTACAGAACAACAGGGGAAAAAAGTTGATGATATTGAAGGAAGTGTAATTTTACTGGCATCAAAGTACCTAGTTAAGGAGGTGAACAGAAAAAAGCTGCTGATAGGAATAAAATAGAGGGGCCCAGGGAACAGAAATCCACATAAGAACAAAGAAAGGTCCAATGGGAATTAGAGAGAGAGAGAGCATGAAAAAAAGGTGGTATGATTTGGTTGCAGAGTGAGGTTATTTGAATGCAGATTGTGGTTGAATGAGTAATTCAAGTCATTGCTACAGGAGTGGGGAATTTCAGAGGTGTTGAGGTGAGGTCACAAGAATTAAGGAAGGTAATTGAAAGATTAGGGTACTGGCTGGGTCTTACAGACATTGAAGTAATTCAGGACCATGACACAACATGGAGTGGGAAGAAAATGAATGATTCTGGTACTAAGGTCCCCAGTATGTAAAAAGAACAGAGATTTTTAGCTGAGGAGAAGAGGGTGTTTTTGTCAGATGTCATCCACCTCCACGTAGCAGTGATTTTGACATAATCATGACTAGGTACTGGCTCAGAAGTGTTGTTGAAAAGCAAGAATGGTGCTCTCTTCATCTAACAACTCTGAAATGAGTGGACTCTCTGAGAATGTCTTCCAACTGAGAGCATTATATGGGAAATTGTATCCTCAGGAAAAGCCAAGTTTCTGTTAGGCAGGAATGTAATAGGAAGCCACTGAGGATGACTGGTATTCCTTCTGGTATAGTTAAAAGGTTTGGAAGAGAAGAGAGCAGCAGATGGAGTCAGTCACATCAGGGAAGGATCTACCCTTACATGTCTCCTTCCCACACAGTGGGAAGGAGACATGTAAGAGGGCAGATAGAGAAGGTGTTTGTGAGGTAAAGTGGAATTAGCAGGTTTCAAGGATTTAAAAATAATTAGACCCAGAAATCCCTTGGAAAATTAACCTTGGTAGATGTCCTGGGGCTTGGCTGTCTCTTCTATAGGTATTCCAAGTATAATAATCAGAATCCTTGATGAAAGAGTGAATGCACTAATCTGAGAAGTTTGGATTTTATTCTGTATGAAAAAAACAGGATTTTAATCAGAAGAATAAATGAAGTTAAAGGAGAAAGACCGATTGAAGGAAAATCAGTTAGAATAATCAGTAACAATAATTTAAATAAGAGAAGACAAAGACAATGATAGTTGAGGTGGAAAGGAGAGGCCAGATTTTACAGACGCTTTAGAAGTAGAATCAACAAGATATGGTCTTGGATATGGATAAGGGATTTGATATGGGCAGTTAGAGAGAAGTAGTAGTTGAGATTTACCTAGTTTCCAGATTAGGCATCTGAGTGGATGCCAGGCAAGAAGATTAACTGAGGATAATGGAGGAGGCAGTGCATATTTAGACTGGGTATTTAGGGCTGCCTTTTTTATGCTTCCTCAATATCCATTGTCTCTTATCTAAAACAGTTCCATATATTTCTTGAAGAAGGATCCTGCCTCCTTTTTATAGTCCATGTTTTAAATGTAGCCAACTCCACTGCCAGTACCAGAGATGGCCAATTGCAATATGGGATATTCTTGCCCATACTGATAGAACTTTTAGTAAGGGAGAACCTCTCTTTGGGCTCTGAGTTGCTGAGAAGAAATGATGTAAAACTAAATCTGCTGGTCACCCTAATGAATGGATCCAGAACCAAAGACAGCTGAGATCTGAGATGGGAAAAGCAGGAGAGTATGATAAAATTTTTCTGAGATCCTAAATGCAATTATTTCTGAAGCTGATGAATCCTTGGAGTTTTCTGAAACACAGACACAACATTTTCTCTTCCCTTCCCTTTCCTCTTCTCTTCTTTCTTCTGAAAATTGCCATTTTTTCCCCTTCTTGCTATGTTAATAACAGATTCTTGACTAATATAGTTGAGGAGGGAGTATAGGGGCAGATAATTTTTCATTAGAAATGTTAAATTGGAGGTGCCTGTACTAAATCTAATAGAGACGGTTAGTGGGCAATTACAACTAAAGAGTCTGAAGCTCAGGAGAGAAGTCAGGGTCAGAGATAAAACAAAAACATATGTATAAAAGATTTTGAAGTCATGGATACAGAAAGTTTACCCAGGATGTACAGAGAAAGCAAGAATAGGAACGTCCCTGGTGACGCAGTGGTTGGGAGTCCGCCTGCCAATGCAGGGGACACAGGTTCGATCCCTTGTCCAAGAGGATCCCATATGTTACAGAGCAACTAAGCCCGTGCGCCACAACTACTGAGCCCATGCACCACAACTACTGAGCCCGAGTGCTGCAACTACTGAAGCCCACGTGCCTAGAGCCCATGCTCTACAACAAGAGAAGCCACTGCAATGAGAAGCCCACACACCGCAAAGAAGAGTAGCCCCCACTCACCACAACTAGAGAAAGCCGGCGTGCAGCAATGAAGACCCAATGCAGCCAAAAATAAAAATTAAAAAAAAAAGAGAAGAAAGCAAGAATAGATGCAGCCCAAGAATAGGGTCTCAGAAAACTTCACTATTTGGAGGTCAGGCCACAGGTCAGACAGAAGTGATACAGAAGGACTGGGCAGGGTGGTAGACAGTTGAGAAAATTCTGGACATAACTGGCGTGTGGGAAGAAAGTTTCCAAGACCAAAGCACTTCTGGAATCTAGAACAGTGCTACTCAAAGACTCCCTAGGGAAATTGTTTCTGGATAGTGACAACATGAACAGCTGTCCTAGAATATAAACCAACTAAGCACACTTTAGTTCAGCTAACTTTTGTTTTTGATTTCTTTTCATAACAAGACTTTGTCCATGTGAAGGAAGTGATGCATTGATTTGCATCCTGTCACAGGCTTCTCAGACTCAACAATAGTTCTCCAATCGCACTTCGAGCAGCCTTGTTCTAACACTGATCCCTCTGCTGAGATCAGGTCAGTATATGATACATATCGTTGGAAATACAAATAGATTTGAATCTGAATTATTGTATGGAATTTTAAACATGAATAATTGATTACAGGGAATGAAATAGACATATACAGATATGCGTCGTTTAGAGATAAGGACTTAGGGACTCTGTAATGAAGGGATTTCCTGATTAATTTTGAAGAACAAAATTCTTAACAGTAAAATGCTTTTGTTTTAAAAAAAGTCTTACTTTGAACTATGATGTCCAAAACCTATCACTAGAGCTCTCTGTGGAAGCAGGAGAAGGGGTGGATCTGGAGATGCAGAGTGTGGTCTGCTCACAAACCTCTTCCCCTCTGTGCTACTCCTTAAGATTCCAAAGTGGAACCAGAGGATTCTACATTTCACAGCTTGATTTGAAAACCACTGGGGTTGACAGTAAAAAATGATTCACTTTGAATTCTATGTTGACTCTTGACTTTTGCATTTTCTGATCCTGTGACCTGAAGAAATGCCACTTAAGCTTCTTGAGGCTCAGTTTTCTAATCTATAAAACTGGGACACAATAGCAATTTTAAGAAGTGCTTCTGATTATCTAGTTAGCTGATATGAGTGAATGTGCCTTGTGCAGTTTAAGGACTTGGTAAGAAAGGACCTCTCCAGTTCTCGCTACAGTCCCCTGTGCTTCAGGGAGCTCTGGCTGCAGAAACCGTGGCCTCAAAGTTGGTGCTTGAATATCTCAAGTTCAGTCACTCCCTGAAACCTGGTTGTTCCTAGGCAAGTGAATGAGAAGAATGAAAAATAAGCACCATGTTCCAGTGAAGTGTTGTAACTATGAGCAGGGACTCACGTGTGAGGGGTCAGAGTCCATACGTGTTCACAGCAATGTCAAGGGTATCACTTAAACTTTCAGTCCCTGATTTTCACTGCAAGAGGACTAACATAAAAGAAGGTAAACTCTTTTTTTTCTTTTTTTTCCTTTTAGAGATTTTATTTAGAATTCTAGACCTTTCAACAATCTTTTTGAGTCTCCTTTATGTTTTTTCTTCTCTTGATTTCTATCTCCCTTCAGTATCCTGTTTTTCCTTATTATTTGCTTCCTCACTCCACTTGTTGAACTTGTATTTGGAGGGGGATTGGTATTCATGAATGTGTATAGCATTTTTTATTTGAAACTTAGAAATTGTACACACATATTTCCTTACTTGTCATGTGTCCTTTTTGATGAAAAATGGCATTACCAAGTTTCCTTACTTCCCTCTTTCATTACCCTTTGCCCCAATCAACATTGAGTTTCAAAGGAAAAATCCCTTCAAATTTCAAAAATTGAAGATGTAACATCCTTAAGAAAACGTGAAAGAAATGACTTATCTTTTGAAGGCAATCTTCAAAGAAAAGTCGCAAAAGTGTATTTCAGTATTGACAACAATACTGAAGTAATAATTCTAAGCGTCATCATTAATTAAACACTTACTCTGTATTAAGCACTCTTCCAGGAACTCTTAATTCTCATAATACGCATATGAAGGTGATACCACTATTATCCTTGTTTTACTAATGAGCATATTAAGGCAGAGAAAGGTTGAGTAAGTTTCTCAGGGTCACACAGCTAGAATATAGGGAAATAATAGGATTTAAACCTAGGCCATCTGACTCCAGAGACCTGCTTTAACAGAATACTATCTTTTTTCTTTTAATAGATCTTTATTGGAGTATAATTGCTTCACAATACTGTGTTAGTTTCTGTTGCACAACAAAGCGAATCAGCCATATGCATACACATGTCCCCATATCCCCTCCCTCTTGAGCCTCCCTATCCCATCCCTCTAGGTCATCACAAAGCACCAAGCCAATCTCCCTGTGCTATGCAACTGCTTCCCACAAGCCAACTATTTTACATTCAGTAGTGTATATATGTTGATACTGCTCTCATCTCGCCCCAGCTTTGCACTCCTACCCCATGCTACCTTGAAGTAAGTTTGTCAGATGATGAGTGCCTATTGCTCCCCTTTCCAGGATAAAGATCAAAAAGATATAGTTAAGAAGAAAGCATTTGCACTAGTCTGACTCCTTGGTAAATTTGTGGAAGAGTATATAGAATAGATGGTGTCATTTTCATCAATTCATATACTCTTGGATCCCACACAGGAGAAGGCATTAGAGGACTCAACAGATTGTTCCCTAATCATCTAAATCCATGTAGTTTCTCATGAATAAAAGTTTGTAATCTTTTCAAACTACTTAGGGAATCGCAGCTGGGTACACTATTAATTCCTTTTGGAGCTTGCCACTTAAGATGGACCTTAATGAATGTAGCATTTTATTTTTAATTAAAATACTTAGTTCAGGGAGTATTTATTAATAATTCTAACAGCAACAGATGGTCTGCTTATGTGCTGTAACAGTCTTTACCCAAAATCAGTCAAAATAATTAACAAAATGTAAATTATTAAACACTTAAATATGTATTATGTATCATTACCATTCCCATAACATATTCTAATCTTTAATGAGAAAAAACATGACAGTTAAACAATAATCTATAGAATACTGCATACCAAATGTTCAGAAAACTAGATTTTCTTGTTTTGTTATGTTAAAAATATTTGTGTTAGTAGCATTTTCTAGTATTCCTGCTGCCTAGAAGTGGAAGTAAAGTCAAAGCTAAATAAACAAAATTTTTCTTTGGTAAGAACATCATATACAGTGCTTTACGAAAGAATTGCATGTAATATTGGACAAGAACCTGAAAGTCCAGGTCTGACATTGGATTTTTTGTTGGGACTCTGGGAAATGTTCTTATCCTGTCCATTCATCTGCGGTTTGATCCAGCTGCTCTGAACCTTAGTTTCTTTAAAGGGCTTGAGAATCTTTGGCAGAAAACAGCCACTGGTGTACACAGGTTTTCTCTCTCTGTCTCCTTTACCCCTGGCTTCTCATCCCACACACTTTGTGTTGCCTCTAAAGCTACCTTTATGACTCTTCGAATGAATGGTATTGTTTTTATTTTCCTCATGTTCTTGGGTCATCAAAGTGAGATGCAGTTTTGGAATCCCATATCTTTGTGATCTTTTAACTAAATAATGATACTTAAAATTACTTTGAGAACCAGAAGACAGAAAATCAGTTCATGGTTGGTGGTTTGGCAATGCTCCAACATGCACCAATTTGGTGTAACATTTGTGATAATGTGGGTCTGTCTTAGAAATTATGGAAACCATGAGTTTCACAGCACAGATTCTGAAAACCATGCTTTGCTGTGGAAACAGTGTATGTATACACAGGGACTAAATAACCCCGTTTTAATTCAAGTAGTATTTAAGTTCAAATTTCAAAATTTAATTCAAGTATTTAAATTCAATATTTTAACTCAATTTATATTTAAATGCTATTCTTCCATTTTAATGGCAAAGGTGAAAGGTAACTTAAAGGTCATTCCAACTGTGTGACTTTGAATTTTGTCTTCTTGGACAATTTATTGAAATTTTCTAAGCCTTAGTTTCCTCACTTGTATACTTAGGATAGAAATAGTACCTACCTGATAGATTTGTTGAAACTATTAAGTGAAAATTCCTCGCCACAGTGACAGGATAGGATAAGAGACTATCTAATCTATCTTCCTTCTTTTGAAAACTGATGAAGAAACTAAGTTCCAGAAGGTTAATTGATTTTTCCTGGATCACCAAATAGTTAGAAATGCCAGAAGTAGAAATGATGTATCATGGATGCCAGGTCAGTGTTCATTTAATGACACTTATGATGTTTACTTGCTGGAAAAAGGACATTTATCTCTCAATTTTCAGGTCATAATTTGCTACTCACAGTCACATTTGTGTCCACAGGAAGAACAACAACAGTAAATTAGTTTTCGAGAGTGTAGATGTACATTTAAATTATTTGCTTTAAAATGTATCAAAAATTATTTTAAAAGTATCTAATTCATAATTTTTTTCTGGTCAGTTCAAATATTTGCAAATATTTAATGGTAAATGATATTTTCATAAATTTAATTTTGCTCTTTACCTATTGTCAGTTTTTTCTTTTTAACTTAAGACTACCAAAGAATCACATAAACAGTTACTCTATGGGTTTTTTTTTTTTTTTTTTCCCTTACGCGGGCCTCTAACTGCTGTGGCCTCTCCCGTTGTAGAACACAGGCTCTGGACGCGCAGGCTCAGCGGCCATGGTTTACGGGCCCAGCCGCTCCGTGGCATGTGGGATCTTCCCGGACCGGGGCACGAACCCGTGTCCCCTGCATCGGCAGGCGGACTCTCAACCACTGTGCCACCAGGGAAGCCCACTCTATGGGTTTTAACATCTTAACAATTTAGTACCCAAGTGAAACAGGTTTTCTTACAGTTTGACCAAATACATAAATCAGCAAAACCAATTGTGATACTTTATTATAAATGAACAATTCTTTGAATTTTTTAGTCATTGAAAACTTTTGTTTTGCCTTCTAGCAGCTGTCTTCTACAGGAACAGCTGCTAATACTTATATATAACATTTGTCAGGTTCTTTTACAAGCCATATAAACTACAAATGCTGCTTTAAGGAAAGTTTAAAACTGTACTTATATCTATATACCAAATGGTTAAATTACTTTGAAACTTTTTGGATAGATAGGTAACAATTCACCGAAGCAATTATTTTAAAATGTACTGAGCTACTTGTCTTTCATGTCTTTGTAGAATTTTCTTTTCTTTGTGAACCAAAATAATTTCTTCTATGACAGTTTAACCTAAACTGAGTTATTGAATTATGTAAATTGTTTAAAGATAAAGCATAGGCAGTTATATTTATTATCCAGTCTTTTTGACATTGGAGATTATGTACTTACCATTAAAGATGTCAATTTAGTAATGCTAATGCATTATTGGTGTACAGTGTGTTCCACCATTTTGTTCCCTTCCTTTCACCCGAGTAGAAACACCTACCGTCCCTTCAGGATGGCTGCTCCTGCCCTGGAACATAATCAGTCACTGCTTTCAAATGTCATCTGTGGAGGTCTTCAGGCTAGATAGTCCCTGCAGTGTTTGAAGGCAGCCCCTCAAACACTGCATTCCTTCTTAGGCTGCTCAGGACAGTTGCTAAGCTTTGCAAAGTGCAGGTGCAGTTGCCTTGGGGTATCTAGGGCAGCATTGTGTCTAGAGGGTTGCAGACATTAATTATCAGCCTCTTCTGCTGCACATGGTGGCAGGGAGGAGAACTGGGGATTAAGAAAGCCAGGTAGAACTTGAAGAGAAAAAATGAATTGTGCTCTCTCTGCATATTTAGCATTCTGTCAGCCTCCTGGTCAACAGATCCTGCAGAAGCCCTCTTCAAACCCCCAAGTAAAGCAAAGATGCAGATGCTCAGAGCTGGGCAATCAAAAATCTGAGAATTATCTCTAGGGTAGGAGTTTGGCTTCATTAACTACTGTCAAATACCTGCCTTCTTAAAATCTTTGTACTGCTTGAAGTTTTACATAAATGAGGCCATGGCTCTTAGGATCAGAAATAAGGAGAGGGAGAAAAGGAGGAAACTAAGATCAATATAAAGAGTTTAATCCTTTGACAGTGAAGGTCCCCTCCACCTACCATCTGATCAATTTTCTGAGAAATATTTTATGCAGTTTTCATCATTTTCTGTAGGCTAGTTTTTACCAATCTAAACATGTTTTCTAAAGTGCAAAGTGTAATTTACTTGGTTCGAATTTAATTTAATATTCGTGTTAAAATACTCATACCTAGATTTTTTTTCCTCTTGCTCTTATCCATTAATTATTTTAAAATGACTTCATCTATTCCACTAACTCTTAACATGTAGATGTTGGTCTTTTAATTTTTCCTTTTTTATCTAATCATCTCATGACCTTTTTGACCTTTATTAGTTTTAGTAACATATTTGAAAACAAATTCGGGATTCAATTTTGCTTTCAACTCATAAAGGAACTGTGTGCTACATTTAAATGGCTCTTTACCTAAGGACCTTGATGTTTCCTAGCCAATCAATCCTCATATAAGATTTTACTTAACAGTCCCAAATTTCTGCATTGACTCTATATCTTGACTATATATATATACATTTAAATATATATATGTACACATTTAAATATATATATATTTATATATTTTTTTAACTGACCTTTCTCTCCCTTAAAGTGTTTTTGTTTTTTTACATTCTTCAGACTGGATTTGATTCCCTACTGTGTGAGCAGAGAGACCCTAATCTGTCTGGATGCTGAGCAAGTTCTCTGCACATAGTTGATGGTGAAGACATGCTTGTTGGGTGAAAAAATGGGTCATCGGTAAACAGGGCACTTCAATACTTTCCAATTCTAATTCAAGTCAACAGAGGAAGGTAGAGATATAAAGTTCTCTTAATATGGAATTCAGTGAGAAGAATAACAATTATTTTCCAGGAACCCTAAAATAGTGGAGGGTTTGAAAATCCTAGTTGAGCACTTAAGCCAGTTACAAAAACCTTAGATTTTCAACCAGCTTTAACAATCCTAAAGAAAGTGTGTCCCAGGAGATGAGAGTTAAGGATATTTACCAAAGCTGTTACTTTGAATTTACTGAATAAATCATTCTTCAAAAGTAGCCCGGAGATCTTTTTCTTAGCTACCAAATTTGCCTTCATTGTCTCATTGGGAACTAACTCACAGATGTGGGGATTGTCCTTGGATGGACATCATATGACTTGGTAATTTTAAGCGTGTGATTGTGCTGTCCAGTGTTAATTATGCCATATGAGAGCCTGTCTGATAGGTTCTACACAAGCCAGGGAACACTGGATCCCAATTTCATATGTTAAGGGGAGGGGGTAGCAGCAATAGAATTCCTAAGGACATAAAGGCCAAAGGTTTGCCAGTCTGGAGGGCTATGGGTATCATATTGGTGGATTTTCCAGCTTGTAGCTATCATGGGGAAAAATTAATTAAATCCCTCTCAGAACTTACACATATGTAGGGTTTAGAAGTCTGCCAAATAAAGACCTCCTGTAAAGAAAGTTGGCAACTTATAGCTTAGTAAAATCAAGGGGTACCAACCACTCAGAGATAGCACAAGCACAGGTGAAACTGGGCCATTTAGGGTCTTATATAGACCACTGCCTTCATTGTAAACTATGATAAAAAGTATCATTCTCTAATACAAATATATTCAGAAAACTCATTGTAAAGATACTGTTTGTAGCCTATAAAAGCCAGTCTCTCTCTCTCTCTTTTTTTTTTTTTGGCAGTACGTGGGCCTCTCACTGCTGTGGCCTCTCCCATTGCGGAGCACAGGCTCCAGACGCACAGCCTCAGCGGCCATGGCTCATGGGCCCAGCCGCTCCACGGCATGTGGGATCTTCCCGGACTAGGGCACGAACCCGTGTCCCCTGCATCGGCAGGCGGACTCTCAACCACTGCGCCACCAGGGAAGCCCCAGTCTCTCTTTTTTATTGCTAACAAAATCTTCTTTAAGATATTGTGTCTAGAGGCCTCTTGAATTGGGTAAAAATTGAGTCTGGCCCTGGTTTTGGGTGGGTGTCTGTCCTAGTTTTGGCCTGTGAAATATAAGAGGATGTTCACTAGAGGCTCCTGGGAAGGTTTATCTTCACTGATAAATCTTTTTTATCACCTGAGTATTGGGATGGTTTGTTATATACTAACAGATAACCGGAATAGGGACCGATAATAAATAAAAGAATGTTATATCCCTGGCAAAATATTTCTACAATTTTGAGAAAACTTGAAAAGGGAAAATACTTAAATTCAGTTGGAAAGGTCAATTTTGGTCTATCATCTGGTTCTCTTTATATATGAATTCATTCAAAAGAAACACCATATATCTACACTACATGGATGAAAGGCTGTTCAACATGTGTTGATGGAATGTGCAGAGCCCCAGTTTATCTCTTGTCTACGTCCAGTGGATTTAGACAGGTTTGCCTCCTGATTTTAGAATATTCCTTCTTTCTGTAGTTCTAATCAGTGATGCAACCAGCAACTTGAACATCACTATAAAGATTTCCTTTTCCTCCTCCAGAAAGTTCTTGCCCTTGAGCAGGATTCAGTAGAAGCCTGCAATATTTGAAGCAGTCACCTAGCAGTTGTTTAATGTGGATGACTATGCCCTGCAGGCATATACAGAAGGAGATGGAGCAGGTTGTCAATTATTTCTGCACTCAGGGCTATGGACTAACAATATGCTTGAGTGAGGCAGAGGTTACACATCAGCTGCAACCCCACAGGCAATCCAAATCTGCCATTAGTGGTGAGGAAATGAGAGTTTCAACAAGGTTGGGTTTCCTTGGTAGTGAGTTCCTAGTGAGGCAAACTTGGACCAGGATATAACAGCTCTTGTTAAGTCAGTGCATCAGCTAGAAAATGAACAGGGTAAGGTATGGCAGCAGCATGTCATCAAATTATAGTTCAAATTCCAAGGTCTATGTGTTGTCAGGCCTTTAGGACTCTGACACCTGCATCTTACTGACAGCACATGCAATCTGAGATTTCTTGCACCTGTTGCTTTCCTTGGAACAAAAATGTGGCATAAATTTACCTTATTGCAAATCCATAATACTGCCATTTTGTGAGGTTTAAACCATGGAAATACAGAATGGAGTGATTAGGGCATCTAATGAGAAGTCCCAGGATCAGATTTTGGTGATTAGGGTAGTCAATGGTGAACACATTTTTTTTTTAGTTATAGAATGAGGTGGTGAAGACATCAGCCATAGATGTTCTGTGGGAACTGCTGGTAGCAGGGACACTCATCTAAGAAATTTTGAGGTTAAATTAGTTCCAGGGCAACAAATAACAAAGCAGTCCACGAGGCAAAAGCCATTTTTCATAAAAATCATTCATTTATCTAATCAAATGAAATCTCCTCTTCACTGAGAATGTTGTGCTCCTCTACAGCAGGCTATGGGGTGGTCTGTCCTGTTATTCAGGTGTTTCTTCTGATCCTTCCCATGTCAGATGCAGAAAAATTAGGGATATTTTGTGGATAGATCTGATGAAGTGATAAATACAGGTCTTTCTACTTTTAGATCTTCTGAACTACTTATCATTCCTCCCCTTCTTGACTTTGAACTTGGGTTTGGGCTCTTAGCCATGGTCCTACCAAGGTTTTAACTTCTTTGTCACTCCTTTCTCTCTACCTCTTCTGCCCTTTTCCTTAGTATCCTTAAAGCAAATTTTAACTAACTTTGGAATTTGGGAAGTAGACGAGAGGAAACTGTCCCTGGCAGATTGCTTTTCTTCCGAATTTCTCATTTGGAGGACCATGGAACAAAAAGTAATTAAGGAAACAAAATCACAAAAATACATTAAAACATTGTTTTCCTGCTTTATTAAATATAGGGGTGCTGGGCTGCACCCCGCAGGCCTGCAAGCTTTATAATTGCACAGCCTTGAGTCCAAAGAAAGAGCCCAGAGACAGTGACAAAGACATCAATGGTTTATTGGATAGGAGATCTTACATGTCTGAAGCAAAAGGTCCTGGAGTGACACCCCACTGTGTACAGCAGAAGGCTGACAGGACAAGGCAACAAACTTCCCTGTTGCAGGGAGAAAGAGTCTGCCATTTATAGGGGGAATTGATGTCAGGTGAGCTCACCAGTTACAAGGGAAACCAACAACAGGGGCATGTCCCTCATAGCCCTCAGGTTTAGGACCATGATGAGGGCAAATGTTTCCCTGTAATAAACTAGCAGGTGGAGCCCTTCTGGCCTAAGGATAAGAATAATCACTAGCTGGGGCAGGGGCCAAGCATGTTCATGTGAATGTGAATAGGGTGTAGGTGGAGCAGGGACTGGTTGAGCAGGGGATGTACAAAGAGCAAGAGAAGAGCCATCTTGAGTGGCCTGACCATACAGGTGGTAAATCCACTTTTGGTTTTGAGTCTTTTAATCTTTTAGCTACATTCTCACTATTTTCCTTTATGTCTGTTTCCTATTTCTTTTTTTTTAGATGGTGGGGGTGGGAGTTTATTAATTAATTAATTAATTTTTGCTGTATTGGGTTTTCGTTTCTGTGCGAGAGCTTTCTCTAGTTGCGGCAAGCGGGGGCCACTCTTCATCGCGGTGCGCGGGCCTCTCACTATCGCGGCCCCTCCCTCTGCGGAGCACAGGCTCCAGACGCGCAGGCTCAGTACCTGTGGCTCACGGGCCCAGTCGCTCCGCGGCATGCGGGATTCCCCCAGACCAGGGCTCGAACCCATGTCCCCTGCACTAGCAGGCAGAATCTCAACCACTGCGCCACCAGGGAAGCCCCTGTTTCCTATTTCTGAATAAGGACCTAACTGACTCATACTCTGTGGGGTGTGTATTAGTCAGGATTCTCCAGAAAAATAGAACCAACAGGAGATATAGAGAGATAGATATCTATTTACCTACTTACCTGGAAAGAGATTTATTATAATGCATTGGGCGCCACGATTATGAAGGTTTACAAGTCCCATGGACTGACATCTGTAAGCTGGAGACTCAGGAAAGTTGGTGGTGTAGTTCAGTTTCAGGGCCTGAGAGCTAGAGAACTGTTGGGTAGATTCCAGTAGGACTATGGAGGCTTGAGCACCAGCAGCACTGAGGATAGGGGAAGATCAATTTCTCAGCTTAACAGTCAGGCAGAGTGAATTCACCCTTCCTCTGGCTTTTTGTTCTATTCAGGCGCTACATCGATGAGGGCCATCTGCTTTACTCAGATAACCAATTCAAATGGTAATCTCTTCAAGAAACATGCTCACAGACATACCAAAAATAATCTTTAACCAAATATCTAGACATCCCATGGCCCAGTTAACACATAAAATTAAACGTCACAGGGTGTGACTGAGTCTTGTTCCCTGTCACTTAGCTTTGTTCTTCACTATTAATCAGAAAACTAAATCAGTAAACATTTTGACCTTTTTTTGTTTTTTTGGTAGAGGACTCTGATGGTCAGTTTTATGTGTCACCTTGAGTACGCTACAGTCCAGTCTGTAGTTATTTAATCAAATAATTAATCAAGATATTAGTGTGAAAGTATTTTGTAGATGTGATTGAAGCCCATAATTAGTTGACTTTAAGTAAGGAAGATTATCAAGGACTGGGTAGGCCTGATTGAATCAGGTGAAAGGTCTTAAGAGCAGAACTGAGGCCTGATTGAATCAGGTGAAACATCTTAAGAGCAGAACTGAGGCCTGATTGAATCGGGTGAAAGGTCTTAGAGCAGAACTGACGCTTCCTTGAAGAAGAAGAAATTCGACCTGTGAACAAACAGCTTCTGTTTGTGCTTGAGAGTTTCCAGCCTGTCCTTCCTGAGGACCTGCCCTCCAGATTTCAGAGTTGCCTTGCCAGTCGCCACAATCATGTAAGTCAATTCCTTTCAACAAATCTCTTAATATATAGCTCCTGCTGGTTCTGTTTCTCTGGTTGAACGCTGACCGGTACAGGGAAAAAGGAGTTGATGGGTGACGATGGTGTTGTCTTCCTGTGAAAAAATGTTTGTGTCTTAAATGCCTTCAAGCAGGCTTTGGGTGTTGGCCTTGTAGGTTATGCGCTGTACGATTCTCCGTAGTGCCATTCATATATATTATGCTGTAAATGCCACTTCCTGGGGGTTTTCAGTGTGATAGCCTTGGATTCAGTGCTTTCTATGAAGTGGTGAAAATGTGGGAATTTGAATCACTATAAATGTCAGTTCTCTTGGGCTTTAGACACTTGATGCTGGTTGGATGCTCCTCCACCTCTGCATGAAAGCAGCCCACGAGTCACCCAGGTCTGAGGGAATATTATTGAATCTACCCGTTGGAGAAACTGTAGCAGATAAAGGATGGGCCTTGCTTGTAAAGAATTGTTGTCATTGAGGTTACATAGTTGTGTTCCTAAAAGCGTGATATCTTTCAGATAGAGGCCCTAGAGTATGGAAGAGGGGTACTGGAAATTGGGTTTCTAATTCTGGCATTGGAATATAGCATAAGTAAGGTTGTACTGAAGGATTGGTGGTCTGATCACAAATCTAACCATTGCCAAGGAGCCTTGTACTTTCCAGAGCCTCTGAGAGTTACTGTTCCCTTAGAGTTGAAGCACTGCGTTTACTGAGTAGAATATAAGACTGTTTATCCAACAGTTTCCTTGTATTTGCAACTTTTTCTTTTCCTATATTTCTTCCTCACTTTCTGATTTTTGTAGTTTCACGTAAATGATTCAGCAAAGAACTCACAATTCTGATAAATTATTCTGATAAAAATGGGATCGATTGGCTTGTTTTAAAGTTTCTATATCTTTGTCAGGTCATCAAAGGAAGTTTTAGTTAAGATGTTTAAATAATACATCAGAGTACCCAATAACATAACATAATCTGGAAGCACTGAACTAGTCAAAATAGCTGTAGAAAAATATCTAGCTTTTACATTCTACCAACAAATGTCAGTGTTGCAGTGTCAGATCACCCAGCACCACATGTGACCCCATGGTATGCTGTCTTTTTAAAAAGCATGCTCTGTTTCACTATCCCCAGTCCTTTTCTCCATCTGCCTGCTGACCCATGTGGCTGTCTTAACATCCCCCTCAGTGGAAGCCTCATACCTGCTTGGCCAGCAGAAAGTAACACGATGACAGCAGTTTCTATGGGACTGCAGAGGAGGGGATGGGAAACCTTGGATGCCCTGTCTTTTTCTGGACAGCTAAAATTAAGATAGAGGACAGCTCCGGGAAAAGCCATGCCCTGGAATTTTCAATTGGTGCACAGCAGTTTAGAGAGTGGGTGAATTAATGGGCAATCTCTTTCAGGGCAGTTTCCCTTCTGGAAGAAGGGGCAATTTGTTTTAGGGTCACATGCTGGGCAACTATCTGCATAAGAAACCCAAATAGTTTCTGAGCACAAGCGATTCACTGATTCACCGTGGAATCTTGAGACCATTTTCTCAGGAAGTTGAGTTTGCAATGAATCAGTCTGTCAACAAACTGATCAAGATTGTGTTCACCCTAGTAGTCACCAAAAGTGTGTTCTGGGGGGTAATTGCTTCCTTTGAGAGTATACGAGGTTATTTATGGGCTAATTTTCATCTGCATTTCTTCCGCTTTCCTGACATGACATTTAACTAGTGTAATTTCTTCAAAAGATCATGTAGGCAGTTGTTAAGAGAACCCAGTGCCTGTTTACTGAATTATCTATCACCTGAAACAAAATAACATTTTTTTTAAAAAGCAGCAAAAATTTTAGTTTTATCTCTCTCTCATCCCACCTCCCCCAAATGACCTTTGCTTTACATTAAGTGGAGAGTGAGAGAAATAATTTTCTAATAAAAAAAGGAAATCAATCATCTTTTGAAAATCAGCTTAGGCTCAGTGGACTCTAATTATTGAGTACATATGACTGCCAAAAAAACATCTGGGGGAGTATCACTGATGTAATTAAATGCATTGATAGTTTTTGAAAATAATTAAATAGCCACATAATTTATCTGATATACACGTGTTATGAACCAAACTTGGGTCGGCTTGCCCACACGCAATAAAGCCAATCCACTGACACTGGGTTGTGGTGAAGGAAAGTGAGGTTTTTATTGCAGGGCACCAGGCAAGGGGTCCAGGCAGCTAGTGCTTAAAAGGCTTGAACTCCCTGAAGGCTTTCAGGGAAAGGTTTTTAAAAACAGGGTGAGGGGCTTCCCCAGTGGCGCAGTGGTTGGGAGTCCGCCTGCCGATTCAGGGGACGCGGGTTCGTGTCCCACTCCGGGAGGATCCCACATGCCGCGGAGCGGCTGGGTCCGTGGGCCAGGGCCGCTGGGCCTGCGCGTCCGGAGCCTGTGCTCCGCGGCGGGAGAGGCCGCAGCGGTGGGAGTCCCGCGTGCCGCAAAAAAAAAAAAAAAAACAAAAAAACAACAACAGGGTGAGGGGGCTTCCCTGGTGGTGCAGTGGTTAAGAATCTGCCAGCCAATGCAGGCGACATGGGTTCGAGCCCTGGTCCAGGAAGATCCCACGTGCCACGGAGCAACTAAGTCCGTGCACCACAGCTACAGAGCCCGAGTGCCACAGTTACTGAAGCCCGCACGCCTAGAGCCCGTGCTCTGCAACAGGAGCCACTGCAATGAGAAGCCCCCGCACCGCAACTAGAGAAAGCCCACGCGCAGTGACGAAGACCCAACGCAGCCAAACATAAATAAATAAATTAATTAAAAACACAACACAAAACAGGGTGAGGGAAGGGGGTTGTGGGGTGTGTGATCACCACGTGGACATTCTGATTCGTTGATGGTGAGGTAATTGGAAGTCAGTATCATTAACCTTCTGATTCCAACTGGCCTGGGGTCTACGTGTTGTGGGCAGCATACAGTTAACTTCTTCCACCTGGTGGGAGTTTCAGTATCTGCAAAACAGCTCAGAATATAATCTATAGCCCTTCAGGAGGAGCTAAATGTCCTTGACTTTGTTTAATGGCAAAACTATTGTTATTTTGTCTTGCTTGACTGTTTTACTTTGTTTCTGATTTTCTCACTTCTCTGATTAAATTTTTTTTTTTTTTTTTTGCGGTACGCGGGCCTCTCACTGTTGTGGCCTCTCCCGTTGCAGAGCACAGACTCCAGACATGCAGGCTCTGCGGCCATGGCTCATTGGCCCAGCCGCTCCGCCTCATGTGGCATCTTCCCAGACCGGGGCACGAACCCGTGTCCCCTGCATTGGCAGGTGGACTCCCAACCACTGCGCCACCAGGGAAGCCCTTTTTTAAAAATTTTATTTATTTTTGGCTATGTTGGGTCTTCCTTGCGGTGCGCGGGCTTCTCATTGCGGTGGCTTCTCTTGTTACAGAGCATGGGCTCTAGGTGCACGGGCTTCAGTAGTTGTGGCACGTGGGCTCAGTAGTTGTGGCTCTTGGGCTCTAGAGTGCAGCCTCAGTAGCTGTGGTGCACGGGCTTAATTGCTCCGCAGCATGTGTGATCTCCCTGGACCAGGGCTCGAACCCGTGTCCCCTGCATTAGCAGGCGGATTCTTAACCACTGTGCCACCAGGGAAGTCCTCTGATTAAATTTTTTTTGATGAAAGTTTTTCTACAGACAAAAGGCAGACAGAGGACATTGGGGGTGGGGTAGGGGCTCTGTTCTGGGAAGGCCCCACAGGCCCTGCTCAGTTACACACGTTTAAGGCTAAATTGTATTAAAGTCAGTAGACATTTCCCACAAACATACATGTGGCTGCCGAATTTTATTTTGAGGTTTGAAATTTATTAGAACCCCAGTTTGACATTAAAAGTCTCCTGTGTGGTAAGAGCAAAGTTTGTCTTAAAGCTCTGTGAACTGAAATCATCAAGTTTCACGTAGCTTTAAAATTTTACACAGTAACGCTTGTGGTAAGATGAAAGCTGTGTTCCGTGACAGCCTCTGTGGCATTGTGTCTCCAGTGCTCCACTTCTAACATTTCAGCTTGGTAACTTCTGTGCCTCTGTAGGGAACTCAGGAAATCTGCCTGATGGAACACTTTAGGAGGCCCAGCTCCAGGTTAACTGATCAGAAAATGCTTATAGATCTTGCCAAGGTATCAATTAACTTTTGAAATGCTCATTCTGTCAAAAAAGAAATTGTCATAATAATAGAGAAGACAGTTCGTCTATGTTCCTGTCTCAGAAAGTTTATTTGTTCACTGATGACCCGAAGACCATTCCTAAAAAATGGAGCTGGTCAAAGGCAATCAAGGGCACCTCATTATTTGGGGGGGAATTCAAACTTTAAGGCAGCTGACTACTCTGTTCAATAATAGCAATCTTTTTAATCACAGTTAGGTCGATAGTGAAATATTTATT
Source organism: Pseudorca crassidens (assembly GCF_039906515.1). Lineage (NCBI taxonomy): Eukaryota > Metazoa > Chordata > Mammalia > Artiodactyla > Delphinidae > Pseudorca > Pseudorca crassidens. Next base: position 114,399,655 of record NC_090300.1, on the reverse strand, counting down.
GCAATGTTTCCAGAATGATTTGAAGCCAGCTCTTTGGAGAGCATTGGTAATCTCAGGGTAATCTGAGGCATCCTTATGTGAGGTGTCAGTGTGCCACACTGAACAATGCCTCTGATACGCATCTGTGGATCATAAATAATAAAAAGCTGTTTTAAAGGTTTCATAGCCCCAACATAAAATTACCTCTCACTAAAAGCAGAACAGGGCAGCACTCAGTGGGGGGGGGGGAAGAAGAATGTGATTTTAGAATATCAGCAGTGAAGATCAGAACATGGTAAAAGCCCAATTATATCGAATTTGAAGGACCTTTAAAACTTTTTTTGTAAAAAGTAGTTTTTTTTTTTTTGCAGTGTGTGCTGTAACTTTTGCTCTGACTTTTGTTAGTGAGCCTTTTATTGTATCTTTACCCCATATTACTAAATGTGCTTCAGTTCTTCCGGGACAGGGATTATGGGCTTTTATAAATCTAGCTGATCTCATCCAGTGAATTTATTAAAAATTAAATTTTTAGAAAGATGTATTGTAAAAAAAAGTGATGGGTCAGTTTTGGTGAAAATTCTATTTAAATTATTGATGAGTCTTCAAAGAAACAAGCTTAATAGCCTATTATGAGGCATATTTGAATGAAAAGACAGAAACAGTTACACACGGAAATTGTCTAGCAGCACTTCACAGACAATTGCACAAATTATCCAAAAGCAACCGTGACATGAGCTCCATTCCATTTATAATATGACATAGATGATATGGCCCACTTCTTACAGGGCCATATCTCAATTATTTTAAATAGAAAACTTTAACAAATGCACTCAATTAAAGCCCAGTTTTAATCAGTTGCAACCTGGCCAAGGTGATGTCACTATTTAAAGTAGCAAAAACCTTCCTTCAAACAATTATGGGACTTGAAAAGATCACATGCATGGGATGAAACTATAATTCTAAAACACTAAAGGTGCTTCTGCAGAAATATCTAGTGGCAAACCTGCCTTAAACAACATATAATTGTGAAGAAAAAAACTTTAGTGGGCTCTGACATGTTACCAATGGGCCATTTAGAAATGGCTTCTAGTAAGTTTTTAAATGTCATTTTTAAAACTCAAGATTCTAGACTGTGACAAATTATTGTATAGAATTATTGTGTTTTATATGTCCCTGATCAGTAAGATTAATGGTTTATAGCTGGTAGAACTTCAAGATATAAATTTCTCATGGAAGGAATGCATTATGGCTTTGAATTAATTTAAAAAAATGATAGGTGGTAATACTGGTATGTTCACATAAATCTAAATTAATTTCATATACTTACAGTAAAACATGGTTGCAAATACCTGCCAGGTGTTTAAAGATCTGCATATCACATATTAACTGAATTAATTCAATGAGTCATTTGGAGGATATGTAAAAAATCTTCAGAATGAAACAAGAATCCTCCATGTGTGCATAACACAATGTTTTACAAATAAAGGTGTCAGTCAGGTTTTAAGAAGGATACTAATGATACTTTCATAATTTAATGGTTCTTCTTGATTGGCTTTTCATTTGTAATACACATATCACAAAGATATGAGGGTCAGAATTACATGATGCTGCAAGAAGCATACTACAGTTTATCAAGGTATATGTGAATGTGTGCATGTGTGTACATAATTACATGTGTATGTATGTTTAATTTAGTATTCAATATCAGATTCATATTTATTTGCCATGCTCTGGTGCAACGGCCTGATTATTTATGGGTCATTGCACTGGTGTCTGCTCTGATTTAATTACCCTAATAGATATCAAATATTTTTAATATAATTCTATGTAAAACAAGATGATCAAGTGTTGATAAGCAGCAATGCTTAATACTCTAATACATTTTACTGTTCATGTAAAATTTCATTATTAACCCAAGTAATGAAGATTTGGGGAAATAGGTTTATAAGCACTAGATAAAACAGGGGGATCATTTAGCTTAATGAATAGAAGGCTTAGAGTTGAAAGTATTTAATGTTCAAAGTATGATAAACAGAAGCTGGATATATACACATACAATAGGTCGAAAAGAAATTGGTATAACTGTCAGTAGTAGTGAGGAATTATATAGTGTACCCTTGTTGAACCTAGAGGTTGCTTTCAACCTGAAAAGTTCTGTGTTTGGTGAAAAAACACAATTCAAAATATCAATGTCTTTGAGAAAATAAAGAGTTAAAGATCACATTTGAAAATCTATCTTTTTGTAAAGTTTTTGAACTGGACGTATATAGCTTAAAATTTAATGTCTTTAACATTTGCATTCTCCTTTATTTGGTTTTCACAAGAAGCAAACTGTTTAAATAATGTCTAGTTAAAATGAAAAATTCTGGCTTTTTTTTCAATGTCTAGCCATTCCTGCCTGTCCGTCAGTCTATCTATCTATATCTATCTATCTATCTAATCTATCATCTATTGAATGAGAATACATTGATCTCTTCTCTGGCACAAGTCCCTGCTTTCTACAAGTACTAATCACTGATCGCTGTAATATTTTGGTGTTTAAAAGGATTATATTGAACGCAAATAATTTTTAAAAGAATCAAATATTTAAAATGTCAGTACGTAAGTATAAGACAAGTTGCTTTTTAAACCATAGTTGTTGGAGGTTAAGCGTAACTCAACTCCACCCCCATCTTAATTTTTTTCTTTAGTTATTTAAACTACAAATTAATGAGGCAAAGAAGGAGATATGATGGTTTAATTGCTTGCTTCTGCTGTGTGCCATACAAAACTTTGGTAAAAATTAGTTGTTCTTTCTTACATTTCATGTTCTTAAATAGATGTTTACTATCTTTTTCCTAAATTTACCATTCTGGTGCCATCTTGAAAAATATAAAAAGAAAAAAAAATGCAGTGTTGAGAAATAATTCTATTGTGGGTGACTAAATGCTGACTCTGTACTGGAGGGTATTTACTCCCTGTCTTAGCTTTTTGATTACAGGCTGCCACAGATTACACTTTATAATAGATTTTGTGATATTGGTTGAACTAGTAATCTAATATAAACTAATTTGTTACTGGATAACAGATATTGGAAGGCTAATTTTACTAATGTTTTAAAATTGTATGATAAATGAAAATTTCCAGATCTCTATAGTTATTAAGATGTTTTATAAAATTATTTTGCTGATGTGTTTATACATAGGAAAAGTGGTATATTTTATTCAGTGTACCAATCTAGTTGCTTAGAAATTTACCCCAACCCTCTTTCTCTCTGAACGTAACCTGGTGAAACTTTTTCTCCTTTATAGTTATTTCAACTCAACTAAATAAGTTTCTAGATTGACATGGAACATTAGGAAATCAAAAAGAAGATGAAGTTTCACAGTCAGTATTTGATTTGATATTCCTTTAAATTTAAATCATGACCCAGCTGAATCCCTGAAAGAGGCTGTTTTTTTTTTTTCATCCCAAGTTGCCTTCTATTGAGTTGCTCTGTGAACTGACTTCAGAAGTATCTGGGAACACAGAGGCAGGTGCAGAAATGGCTTAGAGATCGAGGTGGAGGCTGGGATCAAGTTCTTCTTAGGCTCCTCTGTGAGCAATGGGAAATAGTGTTTCCATAGTAATTAAAATCTCTACCTGTGGAAAGGGAACATAATGAGTTGTCATTTCTACTCACTTCATGAAATTTCTCCAATCAGCTACTTTCTTAGTGAAAGAATCTGGCCTTCTGATTTATTCAAAATAGAAGACAGGATGTCAGTTTATGTGCCAACAATAGGTCTCCAAACCTGTATCTTCTTTAAAAAGCCAATTTAGATTGTGACTACTATGTAACACATTTGAGTTAGGCTCAGAGTTAGAAGAATGAAAAACTAAAGAAACCAACTCTAATTGATTTTATAAGTAATCATACATCTAAACATCAACCATCTTTCTCTCCTTTAGGAAATGACTGCTTAATTTGTCCCCCTTTCTGTGCTGTTTTCTCTAAGAGATCTCTCTGAAATTATATTTTCACGTAAAGCTCACAGCACACTTTAATTTCCAAGAGCCATGCAGAGATTTCATATATTTTCAATTGTGTAATATCCTCTCTGTAAAGCACTTTGATGTCTAAAATTTGGACCTCAGGGAAGTTAAAATATCACCCATCAGCATTCTTGAGGACACAGAGGAGGCTGTGAGGGGTTAATCTCAATCACTAGGACCAGTAATCCTACACTTGGACAGACTTAAATTGAATTTTAGCCATCTGTATACATGTTCAGCTTTGAGAGGAAGTTTTGTGGTTTTTGTTTTTGTTTTAACCACATGGGGGATGTAGGCAAAGAGAGTGGCTGAAATGGAACCCATTGCATCAAATGGCTTGTGCGCTGATTGAATTTAAAATTGGACTTTATTCCCTGATCTTTGCTTCACAGATGTGCGAAGGGGGAGGCAGGTGTCTTGTAAATAATAAATGTGAATCAGCTACAAAACATGGAATGGGGGGAATAAAAACTTCACTGTTCATTAAAAAACAAAACAAAACAAAAAGAAGATGAAGAATAGGAGTCTGTGTAACATAAACAGTCTTGGCAGTTTCCAGAAATCAGCTTTTGCACAATGAATCCAAATATCAAGATGCTTCTCTGTTTCTAGCTTTCACTAAATTTTAACAAGAGGGTTGGGATAACTTCATTTGAAAAACAACACTAGCATCTCTAAAAAACGTTTTCCCTTTATTTACCAAGACTTCTTTTTTAAAAAATACAAATAAAATACCTATCTTCCAAAAGATTCTTTGGCAAATAGGATAAATTTGTAGTGTGACAGAGGGAAAAATGTTTACAATGTGCCTTACCAGTCATGTCCCACTTAAACATTTGCAATGCAAGTTCCATCCATACTTTGAGAACATTTTAGTTAACTTAAATGATTAACTCAAATTGCATTATTTTAGAGAGAAAGAGATAAGGCAGCCAACCTCAGCCTCAGTAGGACAAGGCATCATTCTGTTGCAGTGTAGCAGAACCAAACATGCTATTTTCAGTATGTGTTAAGAGTTTCCTTATTTTGGTTTTTCCATCAAAATCATACACTAAAATTTGATATTCTCCTTTCAAATAAAGGAAATTCCCTGTTGTCTTGAAGAAAGTTGTTCTTAGCCATCTTGAATTTAAAGAGGAAAACTCCAACAGCTGTCAACAAATAAGAAACACACTGGTTACTTAAAAATTCTCTCTTGGGTATTGTCCAAGAGACTCAAGGGACCCAGGGAAATAGAATACTTTAAGAGAAACAAAACATACTTCAGAGAGAGATGTATTGAATTTCTTCCTGAATGTTTTTATGTCTAGCCTCTGTTGAAATAGGGAATGGGGATTTTTTTTTTCCTTTTTTTTTTTTTTTTTTTTGCGGTACGTGGGCCTCTCACTGCTGTGGCCTCTCCCGTTGCGGAGCACAGGCTCCGGACGGGCAGGCTCAGCGGCCATGGCTCACGGGCCCAGCCGCTCCGCGGCATGTGGGATCTTCGCGGATCGGGGCACGAACCCGCGTCCCCTGCATCGGCAGGCGGGCTCTCAACCGCTGCGCCACCAGGGAAGCCCAGGAATAGGGATTTTAACAGCCTGTTTCTTATTTTCATGGTGGATCTTGGTTGCATACCCTTCAAATGATAAAATCACAGGAACACTGGGCATTCTATTTGATTGGAAAAAAGAAAAAAGAAAATGAAAAAACTAAAAGCATAGGGTTGATGGGGAAATATCTTAACTAGAAACTAAGTTCCCAGTAAGAGTACATCAGGTAGGATCCAGGTCCAAAGACAACCAGGTACTATATGTCCTGTGATTTAGTTTGTTGGCTAGACAACAAATTATTGAGTATATACTGTATGCTGTGATGCTGCAGAGGAGCATAGATTTAAATGATGAAGGAAGGAGCAAGAAATGATCTTGGAAAAGGAACTAGGGATTCTAATGATGAACAGTAATAATATCAGAAAAAGTGAAGCTAAGATATTCCCCAGAACTGTTATACAAAATAAGTAAATAAGTATCTTTGATACTTATTTGATAATAATTTTATCAGATCATACAAGCAACATATTTATTATAGAAAACCAAAAAAGAAAAATAGAATATAGACACACAGATAACCATTATAAATGTCTTAGTATGTTTTCTTTTATTCTCATTTCTGTGTGTGTTTGGATGAATGAAATAAAAAAGATTGCTTCTCCTCTATCCTTCTTTGTCATGTTATCCCATACCACCACTCAGATGGCAGGGTTAGCTTTAAATACCCCCTGCCCCGAATATGAGGTTATATACACCCTAAAAATATTATGTTAACTGAAGTGCAAAATGGAATTTGAAATGTATTATAATCTTGAGAACAAAGCTTTTATTTGCAAGTACCAGGGTTTGATAAGACAGAATAGGATTCCTAGGTTTCAAGAAGGCAGAGTCTGGAAGACATAAAGTGAGAGTTTATTAAATAAACTATAGAGTAGTTCCCTTAAGAGCTCTTTCCTTTCCAATATGATATAAGTACAGCTAATTGGAAGGGGACAGGATATCTCAGAGCATGACAACAGAGCAAACGATATTGCTACTGTCCTCTTCTAGCATTAAAACTCTGGATATGAGTGTGGGGGGACCCTGAGCAGAAGGCTTGCCAGGGTAGAGTTATGAGTGCTGCAGGGCCATGAGAGTTTTCATATACAACCCAGTACCTAATGCCATATGAGACATGGTAAGTGAGAGGTCTGTATAGAAAGTCTTGAGAACTCCAGGGAAAACAACTGAAGCTCCCTGAGACTCAGGTTAGAAAGGGATTAGAAAAGTCTAAGGGGTCAGTCAACTAGTAGTGGAATGCAATTATGATTTGGCAGACTCACAGTAAAAGGGTTTTGAGTTCAGAAGCTGTGATGGGGCCATGGACAGTTTCAGTAGAATGAAAATTATATGTGTGGCATTTCAATACTATCATTTATTTACTGAAGTGCTAATGTTAGACATTTTAGATTTGTTTTTAATTTTACCTACAATAAATACACATTGTATTTATATTTTAGTGTGTCTTGTACATATATTTTAGTGTCTCACTGATGAGTTTATAATGATAAATTCCTAAAAGTGCAGTTACTTGATCAAGAAATATGATGATTTCACAGATTATAAATTTTCTTTCAGAATAAACATACCAATTTTTTCTCCAATTGACATTGCCTAACAGTTTCTATGTCCTTTGTCCTAACACAGGACAATAGCAGTTAAAATTGTTTAGCAATTTGAAAGGCCAAGACATGACAGTCTCTTTGATTGCTAAAAGATGCTAAAGCCTGTAAAGTCATGGTTAATAAAATGTTGGGAGAAATCTCTGAGAACACATGACTGCTAGTTGACCTTCTAACTGGATCCGGACCATAGGAGACACCCCACTCCCTCCCCTGCCCTTGGAATGTGTATTCCACTTGGCTTTCCTTTCCCAGAAGCTGTCCCAAGGATACAGCCTTGAGATAATAATGTGGTGTTGAAACTGTCTGGATGGTTTACACGACTGAATACAGTTAAGGCCTCTACATAAACTTTTAAGATTTTGTGAGTGGGTGTGGATATCTACTTATCTCACAACTGCCCAAGACAAGCCTCACAGATAAGTTCCTTGCTTATTAAACCTGCCACCTGCCAGTCTGGAGTGACCTGCTCTTTCTTCCATCTATCTCTGCCTTCCACATTTGGGGGCCTATTTTAGATTAAACCTGGGAAGCTCCCAAGGAGGTAGCAAACCAACAAATGTTATAGATTTTCTAAAGTTTTCTTCTGGTTCTTGAAGTAAAACAAAATTATCTCCTAGGGAAGTGTTTGTTTTGCTTCTCAGGTTAGCTCTGTTCATGTGTCTGAGTCAGCCTCTGTTTGCTTATACATAATAGAACAGGGGAGGCCTATGTTCAGAAATGGAGTTAAAATAAATTAGCTCCAAGACTATGTGAGTCGCTGTTCAAACGTGTCCATGATGAAAGGAGAAGAGAAAGTTGAGATCTGTTGTAGTCTTAATTTGCAACACTAAAGGTCTAGTTGCCTGAGGGAAGCAAAGGGGGAGCTTCAGCTGTATGTGTCTGTCTGGAAGGGATCTTCATTGCTGTTCTGAAGATTTCCTTTCTCTTTTTGTTGCAGTAGACTGAAGTTAGTTACAGGACTGTGCCCCCTTTTCTAATTGGCATTTTGATGATAAAGGGAGAAAATTTACCACACAGACTAAGACTCCCAGTTGAACCAGAAGTTAGGATACATGTATTAAGCCTTTTCCTTCAGAGGATTTTCTGGTTTATATTCCCATCAGCAATGCATGAAAGTGTCTTTTTATGTACACTCTTACATATTCCAGTGTGCATTATGAGAGGCAAAAATTCTATGTCATAGTTCTGTAAATATGGATTTCACTGAATGGAGGTAGTTAATATCTCATATGGTTTTTATTATATTTTTTTCATATTTGTTATCCTATATGAAAGATACATAACATTTACCTCCAAACTTAGCAGCTTAAAACAACAAACATTTATGCTCTCAGATTTCCTGTGGGTAAGGAATTCAGAGGTAGCTTCACTGGGTGGTTCTGGATCAAGAACTCTCAAGATGGTGTAGTCAAGATGCTGCCTGGGAAGAAAGTATATTCTGTTGTTTTTGCATGGAATGTCCTATAGATATCAATTAAGTCCATCTTGTTTAATATATCCTTTAAAGCTTGTGTTTCCTTATTTATTTTCATTTTGGATGATCTGTCCATTGATGAAGGTGGGGTGTTAAAGTCCCCTACTATGATTGTATTACTGTCGCTTTCCCCTTTTATGGCTGTTAGTATTTGCCTTATGTACTGAGGTGCTCCTATGTTGTGTGCATAAATATTTACAATTGTTATATCTTCTTCTTGGATTGATCCCTTGATCATTATGTAGTGTCCTTCTTTGTCTCTGTAATACTCTTTGTTTTAAAGTCTATTTTTTCTGATAAGAGAATTGCTACTCCAGCTTTCTTTTGATTTCCATTTGCATGGAATATCTTTTTCCATCCCCTCACTTTCAGTGTGTATGTGTCCCTAGGTCTGAAGTGGGTCTCCTGTAGACAGCATATATATGGGTCTTGTTTTGTATCCATTCAGCCAGTCTATATCTTTTGGTTGGAGCATTTAATCCATTTACATTTAAGATAATTATCGATATGTATGTTCCTATTACCATTTTCTTAATTGTTTTGGGTTTGTTATTGATCACATCTTGGGTCACAAGTCAAGCCTTGGTAAATTTAAGAAAATTGAAATCATATCAATTATCTTTTCTGACCACAACACTATGAGAATAGATATCAATTACAGGAAAAAATCTGTTAAAAATACAAACACATGGAGGCTAAACAATACACTACTTAATAACCAAGAGATCACTGAAGAAATCAAAGAGGAAATAAAAAAATACCTAGAAACAAATGACAATGAAAACATGATGACCCAAAACCTATGGGATGTAGCAAAAGCAGTTCTAAGAGGGAAGTTTATAACAATACAATCCTACCTTAAAAAACAAAAACCATCACAAATAAACAACCTAACCCTACACCTAAAGCAATTAGAGAAAGAAGAACAAAAATTCCCTAAAGTTAGCAGAAAGAAAGAAATCATAAAGATCAGATCAGAAATGAAAAAGAAATAAGGAAACAATAGCAAAGATCAATAAAACTAAAAGCTGGTTCTTTGAGAACATAAACAAAATTGATAAACCATTAGCCTGACTCATCGAGAAAAAAAGCAAGAAGACTCAAATCAATAGAATTAGAAATGAAAAAGGGGAAGTAACAACTGACACTGCAGAAATACAAAGTATCATGAGAGATTACTACAAGCAACTCTATGCCAATTAAATGGACAACCTGGAAGAAATTCTTAGAAATGCACAAACTTCTGAGACTGAACGAGGAAGAAATAGAAAATATGAACAGACCAATCACAAGCACTGAAATTTAAACTATGATTAAAAAACTTCCAACAAACAAAAGTTCAGGATGGCTTCACAGGTGAATTTTATCAAACATTTAGAGAAGAGCTAAGACCCATCCTTCTCAAACTCTTCCAAAATATATCAGAGGGAGGAACACTCCCAAACTCATTCTATGAGGCCACCATCACCCTGATACCAAAACTAGACAAAGATGTCACAAAAAAAGAAAACTACAGACCAATATCACTGATTAACATGGATGCAAAATTCCTCAACAAAATACTAGCAAACAGAATCCAACAGCATATTAAAAGGATCATACACCATGATCAAGTGGGTTTTATCCCAGGAATGCAAGGATTCTTCAATATATGCAAATCAATCAATGTGATACACCATATTAACAAATTGAAGGAGAAAAAGCATATGATCATCTCAATAGATGCAGAGAAAGCATTTGACAAAATTCAACACCCATTTATGATAAAAACCCTCCAGAAAATAGGCATAAGGGACTTTACCTCAACATAATAAAGGCCATATATGACAAACCCACAGCCAACATCATCCTCAATGGTGAAAAACTGAAACCGTTTCCACTAAGATCAGAAACAAGACAAGGTTGCCCACTCTCACCACTATTAATCAACATAGTTTTGGAAGTTTTAGCCACAGCAATCAGAGAAGAAAAAGATATGAAAGGAATCCAAATCAGAAAAGAAGAAGTAAAGCTTTCACTGTTTGCAGATGACATGGTACTATACATAGAGTAATCCTAAAGATGCTACCCAAATCTACTAGAGCTACTCAATGAATTTGGTAAAGTAGCAGGATACAAAATTAATGCACAGAAATCTCTGGCATTCCTATACACTAATGATGGAAAGAGAAATTAAGGAAACACTCCCATTTAGCATTGCAACAAAAAGAATAAAATATCTAGGAATAAACCTCCCTAGGGAGACAAAAGACCTGTATGTAGAAAATTATAAGACAGTGATGAAAGAAATTAAAAATGATACAAATAGATGGAGAAATATACCATATTCTTGGATTGGAAGAATCAGCATTGTGAAAATGACTATACTCCCCAAAGCAATCTACAGATTCAATGCAATCCCTGTCAAACTACCAATGGCATTTTTCACAGAACTAGAGCAAAAAATTTCACAATTTGTATGGAAACACAAAAGACCCCAAATAGCCAAAGCAATCTTGAGAAAGAAAAACGGAATTGGGGGAATCGGGCTCCCGGACTTCCAACTATACTACAAAGCTACAGTAATCAAGACAGCATGGTACTGGTACAAAAACAGAAATATAAATCAATGGAATAGGATAGAAAGCCCAGAGATAAACCCACACGCATATGGTCACCTTATCTTTGATAAAGGAGGCAATAATATACAATGGTGAAAAGACAGCCTCTTCAATAAGTGGTGCTGGGAAAACTGGACAGCTACATGTAAAAGAATGAAATTAGAGCACTCCCTAACACCATGCAGAAAAATAAACTCAAAATGGATTAAAGACCTAAATGTAAGGCCAGACACTATCGAACAGTTAGAGGAAAACATAGGCAGAACACTCTATGATATAAATCATAGCAAGATCCTTTTTGACCCACCTCCTAGAGATATGGAAATAAAAACAAAAACAAACAAATTGGACCTAATGAAACTTAAAAACTTTTGCACAGCAAAGGAAACCATAAACAAGACGAAAAGACAACCTTCAGAATGGGAGAAAATGTTTGCAAATGAAGCAACTGACAAAGGATTAATCTCCAAATTTACAAGCAGCTCATACAGCTCAGTATCTAAAAAACAAACAACCCAATCCAAAAGTGGGCAGAAGACCTAAATAGACATTTCTCCAAAGAAGATATACAGATTGCCAACAAACACATGAAAGAATGCTCAACATCATTAATCATTAGAGAAATGCAAATCAAAACTACAATGTGATATCATCTCACACCAGTCAGAATGGCCATCATCAAAAAATCTACAAACAATAAATGCTGGGGAGGGTGTGGAGAAAAGGCAATCCTCTTGCACTGCTGGTGGGAATGTAAATTGATACAGCCACTATGGAGAACAGTATGGAGGTTCCTTAAAAAAACTAAAAATAGAAGTACCATATGACCCAGCAATCCCACTACTGGGCATATACCCTGAGAAATCCATAATTCAAAAAGAGTCATGTACCACAATGTTCATGGCAGCTCTATTTACAATAGCCGGGACATGGAAGCAACCTAAGTGTCCACTAACAGATGAATGGATAAAGAAGATGTGACACATATATACAGTGGAATGTTACTCAGTCATAAAACAGAATGAAATTGAGTTATTTGTAGTGAGGTGGATGGACCTAGAGTCTGTCATACAGAGTGAAGTAAGTCAGAAAGAGAAAAACAAATACCGTATGCTAACACACATAATATATGGAATCTGGAAAAAAAAAAAAAAAGTCATGAAGAACCTAGGGGCAAGGCAGGAATAAAGACACACACCTACTAGAGAATAGACTTGAGGACATGGAGAGGGGGGAGGGAAAGCTGGGACAAAGTGAGTGTGGCATTGACATATATACACTACCAAATATAAAATAGATAGCTAGTGGGAAGCAGTCGCATAGCACAGGGAGATCAGCTCCGTGCTTTGTGACCAGCTAGAAGGGTGGGATAGGGAGGGTGGGAGGGAGAGAGATGCAAGAGTGAAGAGATATGAGGATATATGTATATGTATAACTGATTCACTTCGTTATAAAGCAGAAACTAACACACCATTGTAAAGCAATTATACTCCAATAAAAACGTTAAAAAAAAAAAAGATGCTGCCTGGGGCTACGTTCTCTGAAGGCTTGACTGGGCCTGGAGGATACACTCCCAAGGTGGCTCACTCACAGGAATGTTGGCAGGCAGCATTCATTCCTTGGTGGCTGTTGGCAAGAGGCTTTACTTCCTCTCCACGTGGTCTTCTCCATAGGCTGGTTTAAGTGTCTTCACAGTATTGAAGGTGGCTTGCCCCAGAGCAAGTAATTCAAGATAACAAGACAGACGCCTCAATGCCTTTTATGATTTTGCTTCAGATGTCACAATTCATCAAAACAAAACAAAAAAATTAAATGAAAACAGTTTCTAATAGTAACAAAATTGTGTTATGTTGAATAAAAACTAAAACATATGCCTGAGACTGAATAAAAAAATTATAAAATTATATCAAAAGACATTAAAGGCAACTTAAATAAATGAAGTGATATGTTCATGAAAAAGTCCATAACAAAATTTTTATATCTTCCCATTTGTCCTATATATTTGACATAACCCAATTAAAACGTTAAAATATTGTGGATATTAATGAGATATTAATTTTAAGATGTATATTACAGAGGAAAATACTAACAATAGCCTAGTCACTCTTGAAAAAGAAATGAGAGGATTTACCTTATCTGATATCAAAGCTTCTTATAAAGCTAATACAGTATAGCATTAGGGCCAATGGGTACATATACTGACCCACAGAACAAATGATAGAATCTAGAAACATCAATTCAATTAAAAGTAAAATGCAAAATATTCATTTTTTTAGAAATATTAAGATTATCTTTCCTTCTTAAAGATCAGTAACTATAGAAACACAATGATAAATTCGATTCCATTAAAATTAAGAATGTTTCTTCATCATAAAGAAGTGAAAAGACAAGTCATGTGCTAGCAGAAAATATGTGCAACATAAATAACTGACAACAACAATAATTACAGAAAATATATAAATTGCCAAGAATAAAAATACCATATAAAATAATAGCCTAAAGATATAAACAGATGTGGCAGATGGATGCAAGGGTGGCCCCCACCATGATTCCTGCCTGCTGGTGTTCAAGCATTGTGTAATCCCCTCCTCTTGAATGTGGGCAGGACCCATGAATTGCTTCTAACCAACAGAATATGGTAAAGGTGATGAAATGTCACTCTCAGGATTATGTTATATAAGACTGTTTGCTAGCCGACATGTGCTAGAGACTTTTCTTGCATGCTTGATGAAGTAAACTACTGTTTTGAGAAAGTCCTTATGGCAGAGAAATGTTGGAGCTCTAGGAGCTGGGGTCACTTCTAGGGACTGTGGGTGTCTTCCATTGACAGTCATCAAGGAACCCAGGTCCTCAGTCCTACAGTCAAATGAAGAATGTTAATAGCCTGGATGAACTTGGAAATGGATTCTTCCCCAGTTTTAAGTGTCCAGGTGAAAATGCAACCTGGCCATCAGTTTGATTGTAGCCTTGTGAGACTCTAAGCAGAGGAACTAGCTAAGCCATGCCTAGACTCCTGACTCATGGGAACTCTGAGATAATAATTGTTTTTGTTTTAAATGACTAAGTTTGTGGTACGTTGTTATGCAGCTATAGATAACTAATACAACATGTATTTTACAGAACTTGAAAAACATATGGCCAAGACAAGTATACTTAATCTAATTAGTCATCAGGGAAATGCAAATCAGTATACTGAAAAAATGTAAACATCTGAAAATAACAAGTGCTGATATAGAGGTAGATAAAGTAGAATTCAATTCATTTTCTTTGTAGATTTAAATTGGTTCAATCATTTATAAAATCAGTTTGGATTTATCTTGGAAAGTTGAGCAGTGGTCTTGCTCCTAAAGTGGGAGTGTCAGGGGGCTAGACTAGGGAAAGAACACATAGGTAATGAAAGTTCTCATGCTTGTGCTCGGTGGCTATTGACAAGTATTCATTTTGTTATTATACTTTTAAAATTACTTATGTTATAATTATTCTTTTGAATGTTTTAAATGTTATATGATTAAAAAGTTATGAAGTAAAATAGTAATAAAGAAATGTTTGAAACTATTTTAAAGATTTAAAGAGATTTAAAATAAGAGACAAACTTTGTTGTTGGAAAAATATCAAAACAAAATAGTGACTCCTGCTGTCAATGTGTGTGTGTGTGTGTGTATGTGTATGTGTGCGTGTGCGAGAGAATGAGAAAGTATTAGAAATCAGCAAAATTGTGATGAAGTTTGAAAGATACCATTAAAATATTCTAATACCACCTTTCTAAGAAAATATATTTATACAATAAAATTAAGGATTTAGACTCTTTCTCTCCTTTCAGATAATGTTCACTTTCCTGTATTTGAAACTTGATGTTTCATTGGGCTCTTTCCACCTTAGAACCATATACTAATATTTCTCCCTTGGAGAAAAGTACCATGACCATCATCTAAGACCTGAAACAATGTTATTTACCGTTTTTATAAGTTGTGTCAGATAACTTAACAGAAAATACATTAATTTGCTTCTCTTTTGCATAAGAATGTTCAGTGCTGTTCCGAAGTAGGCGATATAAATCTTAATGTTATCACTATTAAGTAGAATGAAATATAGCATGACCAGAAATGATGTATCAAATTTTTATCAAATTAACCTCTTTTAGTTATATTTTCTTTATATAGTATATGATAATGAGGTCCCTCAGAATTCTAAAACACTGTTGTCACACATAGCACCTTAGATATTAGACCACACTAAATATTAAAATTGAGTCTTTGATACATTAAGAATGTCAAAATAACAGTTCTGTTATTTGAAGTCAACTCCACTGACCCAGCAATTCTATTTTCTTACTGATTTTTTCCCAACAATTAAAGAATGATATTTTAATAAAATGTTTCATAAATGAATATCAGAAACTTTTTTTAATATTTTCCATAGGTCTCCAAATTTATACACACACACACACACACAATACACACACACAAACATATATAAATATGTATGTATGTCGTTTTTCATTTTTTCCCTATAAGGTGATTTTAAATAAGACATGGCCACTAAAATAGGCAACTGTAATATTTTGTAAACTTAAAAATAAAAGAAAAAACTAGAAGTGTCCTTGTATAACGTCAAGATCTGTTTGACTTTCAGGTAAAATCAAAGACTTTTCTATAGTTTATTCCCATTTTTATATTGAGCTTATTTTAATCTCAGTAGAACTATGATATACTGTTCTCAGTGGAATAAGAAACAAGTAACATGGATGGCTTAATAGGGAATTTGACTTTGAATTTATTTCCTATTTAAGCTTCAAGAAATTTTCACAAAGACTGAAATGTTTTGGACTATTTTTAAAAGAACAAACAGAATTTTCCCTGCTCATACACTATCTACAGGCTATAAAGCACTTTGACAGCTAAAAAAAATCCCTTTGAGATGGCAGAATGGAACCCCGAGTGCAGTACTTCCTCTAGCATAATGTCATTGAACAGTTCTAAGTCCTTTGTTCTTTCTAAGCCTACTTTGAAAATGGAAAAGTTAAAGATGTGCATACGATATAATGGAATTCTTTGTGCCTTCTTTTATGAGAACAGGATATTTCATGATTGAAGGAATCCATGAAATTTTGCTATTGTAGGTCCATCCTTTTCTTTGAGTTTGAACATGGAACTAGCTTACTTTTTTGTTCCTCCATGTATTTACAAATCCATTATCAGTTCTCTTTATGATGATTATTTCTCTTTAACGTCTCTATCAAGACAAATCCAACTTCTGAGCATCAGATATACAGAAGGTGACCTTACTTATAACAAAAAGAAACAGATTAAGCAGGAAGTGACTTGTCCTAAAAATTGTTTTTCACGTTTTAGCAAATAACAAAACAATTTTGTGTCAATGGTCTTAAGTCTAGAAAGATGTGATAATATCATTATTAAAATGTTTATTAACTAAAGTTTTGTTTATTACTTGGTTACTTATTGAAAAGGAAGACATTTCTGACATATCAATTCATAAAATAATACATTTTAGAGCATTCTCAAGTAAAACATTTAACAGATGCCATGCATAGTACAACACAACTCACTTTTTAAAGTTATTTTAAAGTGGCAGTTTAACCATGGTTGCTATCAATTTGTAAAATCTGACTGCAAATATAATAAAAAAAAAAGTTTTCTTAAATACTGTCTAACATTTCTCCCAATTCCAAGTATAAAATAATTTTATTTTGTAAATTACTTAAAATAGTATAGCTAATTACATTAATTTTCTTATTCTAAGTTTTTCCTTTATTTTCATAGTCTTGATTTTAAACATCACGATATCAAGCAAAAGAATAATCTATAGCCATTTCTAAGCTTGATTTTACACTTAAATCCCTGGAAAATGTACTGCTCCACAAGGGAATAATTCAACTAAGGCTAGGCATCTGTAACTAAAAGTAATTTTCATTTGAGATTTACATATTATGTTGCCATTTTTATAGAAGGCAATTACATAAAAAGTACACTCTATTCCTACAGGTTTAACAAACAAACTCTATTTTGTTTTTCTTGTCCAGTTGTTCAGTACATTTGAACAGAAAGTAAAAAGATAAATATCTTAAAGTAGTGTGTAGCTTAGAGGACTTATGGTATTAATTTGAGCTAAGGCTAGATGGGAAGCAACATGATTTTTTAGCAATGATTCAGTACTACAGCTCATTTACCATACTAATAGCAAATATTCCAATATAGGGATAGAGATATAGTTTCTTCACAGGCTGAAGTTATTTTTTTTGAAGTATTACCCACAACTTGACATGATGTAACTTATTTTGTAGAGACAATATGTCACTATTTGAATTTTGCATGGAATATTAACTAGACCAAGGAACAGCATAGTATAATTTAAATTCTATCTTGGTAGGCAAAATACATGACTAAACTGGGATGAAAGATAAAAGGTCCCTGCATCAAGAGAAATTTAAAATGATACAAAAATAGTGAGACTCAGATATAGTTTTGGATTAGACTGCTACTCATCAATTTGTTTTCTTTTTCTTTCTTTTTTTTTAATTCTGTTTGTCCAGTTCCTTATGGACTGTATTACCTTTCAACTATTGGTTGTATTTATAAGTCTGAAGTTTCAGTATAAATTAGTTCTGTTGCCTAAGGTTACCTTTAAATGCCCCTTAATTGTGTGGCTTTTTTGACACTTTTCTGGACATAATCAATCTTCTTTCCCCAAGAGTTGTTAGATTTTCATTCATAGTTGATGCTAATCAAATTACCTGGAGTTTAAATGATGGCTGAATTCTTTTGATGCCCTATTTCTTATTAACTAAATATATATTCCTAATAATTATTCGGTAAAGAATATTTTAAGACAATTATGATTCACCTGTATGTTGTTAGCATTTGTTGGACACAGTATAAATCACAAATAAATAGAAACATTCCTGGGATTATACAGATACCTTGATTAGTGCATTGAAAATACTAGCAACTATAATACAGCCCCTGGATGATAACATTAAATTACTTCTAATGAGTGATTTAAAAGTTAATTGACTACTTTTATAACAGTAACAAGTGGAAAAAGATATTACATTGCTCAAGCATTTTTCAAAAAGTTAATGAGGCAATAAGAGCTATGTAAAGCAGGTAATCATTTGTTAATTGATCTGTTATTAGGATTATATTAAACCTAGAGTAATATATTTGCTTCCAGATTTCTTTAAAAAGGACAAGGTGGCCACACCCTTCCTGAAAAATCTTTAGTCTGTTTCTTAGGTAACCACTTAGCCATTTATTACAATAGGGAGAGTAGTTGACAGATCATTAGTGAAATAAATAAATGATCTCTATGAACTCATGTCTATCTACATGTACCGACTGTCTTGTGATGTGAGAATACATTATAGCCCTCAATAGGCATGCCTCCAAAGTGTTTGATGGGAAGAGTGTTATGCTGGGGAAAATAAATGCAAAGAAAAATTACCACCCTGTGAGAATTAATTTGATTTCATTTGAAAATTTCTAGATATATTCAGCAGGATTATATTCAGCAGGATTCCTCAGTGAAGCCCACATGTGAGTTAGCTAGCAGAATGAATGGAATAATTCACCTTTCAACATTACTTTGTTGGCATCCTTCAAACATTAAAAACTATTAGGATCCATTATAGTGCTTTTACCCCTCTCCCACACCAACTCCATATTTTAGACCTAATTATTTCTACGAACAGGGATATGTTTTCAGATACTGCAATTATAAGAGATTCAAACTCATCTACAAACCAATGTCACTTTCCTTTCCTTTCATCATATAATTTGTGTGGGGTATCTTTCTTCTCAATCCTTCAGTTGAAATCTGAAGTGCCTTTTTTTTTGTGATTTGTCTCTCTTCTTTTCATACTTTTCAGAAATACTTCCCCCATAATTTTCACCTGAAACAAAACAAAAATAACCCTTTTTACTGTTTGTTTTAAAGCTTGACAGAGCAATAAGATCTGACCTGTCCAAATCAGACATGCTGTCTTCTTCCACCCTAACAAGAGCATATTAATAATGTAGTGAACCAATAAAGATGAAGGCCTGATTAACTCCCTGGCCAGAATTAATTACAGCAGAAGCAGTTGTTCTTACAACCTAAATTAGAGCTTGTAAATGATATGAGTAGTCAATGAATTACTGTTTCTGATATGGTGTTCAAGAATGTGCGTTACATGTCTCTTATTCATACCCGTAACAGGTTATCCAGTGGTGATGAGATTCACATTTCTAACATATATTTGTGTATAATTATACTAGCCATCTTTTTAATTAAAGTTGAAATGAGTCAGTCAGAGTTATGGATTTGTATTTTATCTCCTGTGGGCAAGGTAGCTGTATTGTTAATTCTTATTGCTTTTTGTCGCTAGTTATTTAAAATCTAGGACTGTTAGTGTCAGACTGAACCTGCAGTATTAAAATTAAAATATTTTATGATATATCATAAAATAAGAGGAACCAGTCATTTGGAATAATTATTTTTCTGTGTTCCAACAACTGCTTAATTTTCTCTTCCAGTAGATTCTTCCCTACATCTTTTTTCATGAGGATATTCCTTAGTTCAAAGAAAGAGAAGCATTTTTATTGCTTTTCTGGACATTTATCATTGCAGTCCCTTGTGGAAATAGTGAAGAAAATGTCTCACTAGTTCCCTTATTTAACAACTTTTTTTTCAGTTCATTATGATTGATTTTGTGCTATTGTGCCATTTTTTATGGCTGTCTCTAAAGTCGTCAACAACTACCTATGTCCCATCTAACATACTTCTGACAGCATACTATCAAATTTTTTTTGTTTAGTTTTTACAAGTTCTCTTTTTGTGTTTTTATCATTTATTTTTTCTTATGCTGAGTGATATATGGGTCATTAGGTTATTTGTGATATAAGATGACCAACGTGGGTTTTGATGGTACCTTTTCTATTGTATGATATTCTTCTCTTTCTAAACATTGTAAAGTAAAGGAAAAGTAAACATTCTTCTCTTTCTAAACATTTTACATGTAAAATATATACATATATATTTTTTTCAACATTTTAACAATGACTTTGAAACTCAAAGGGAAATAACAATTAGTACTTTGTACATGTTCTTGTGTAAAATATATATTGGAAGTTTTTTATTTAGTGATTTAGAGGATTTAAGATTAATAGGCACTAATGTTCAAGAATTTATGGAGATGAGTACAATTTGTTGTGAGTTGACATGTTCTGTACCTAGTTATTCTAACTTTATTTTTTAACCTTAAAAACATTTCCACTCAAATATGTTTTAGACTTGCAAGTTTAAACATTTTAAATATTAGTGTTTTTCAGTGATTTCCTCTTCTGGTGATAGGGAACTAGGTAGCTAGTATATATTCCCCGCTGGGAACAATTAGAAAATTCGGTAAAATATATATTAAAACAATTTTATTGCAGTCATGTTAGTTATATCTTGTTGTATAGCAAGCTAACCCAAAACTTAATGGCTTAAAACAGCAACAATTTATTTAATTCATGATTTTATGTGTAAGGAATTTTGAGTGTCATTCCGCAATGAACCACGTTTAGCTGAACTCACATATCTTTAAGGTGATGTTCCTTGTAGCTGCTTGGCTTACTTGCCTTATTTGGAATGGCTGGGATGACTGGAGTCTCCCTCCCCAGAGTCTTTTACTTCCCAGCAGAATAGCCTGAGCTTGCTCATATGTTAGTTGTAAGGCTCCCATGAGCAGCAATGGTAGAAGCTGCAAGAAACTATTGAGTCTTGGGCTTTGAACTAAGGAAATGAATTTCTGCAACATTCTATTAGCCTAAGCAAGTCACAAATCCAGCCAAGATTTAAGAGGTGGGGACATAGACTTTGAGACTCCATCCTGATTAGAGGAGTTGTAAAATGTTGTGACCATTGTGCATCTGGCACACAAACATTTCATAAAGTAGTAGAGGATTGCAAGGCTATGTCCCAGGAAAAGAAGGAAGTCCAAATGACCAAATTGACATTTGGATCTACTCATTTCCTTGTTTTCTGATAATTCCAGGAAGGAGATGGAGAATCCAATATCCTGAGATGTGTTTTTGACAGATTTGTGGGGATAGGGAGACAAAAATGAGAATCCAAAGCCCATCAGGGCTGTTCATAAATGCCCCATATGTTGGGTTGGGACTTTGAAGGCCTACACTATAAAATGTCCCCTGGTAGGAAACAAAATTCAGCTTAAATGTAAATTCTCTCTGGAGAAAGACACCATCATTCTAGGACTCAAATAATTTTTATAACTTTTTCAAATATAATAGCAAGCATTTAATTTTAGTGAACCAGTCAAACAAGAAGGAAAAAAACCCCAAAACCAAAACCACTTGATTTAAAAATGAAGAGAAAAGCTGACATCAGAGGAGAACCAAGGACTTTAAAATAACTCTGCTTAGTATGTTCACAGAGATAAATGACAAGGTTGAGCATTTCAGGCAAAATACACACACACACAACTAGAAACTTCAGCTAAGTAATTGAAAAATCTAGAATTAAAAAAGAAAACATAATATTTGAAATTTAGAAATCAGCAAATTAGTTTTACTGGAGATTAGACATAGTTAAAGAGATAATTCATAAACTTAAAGAAAATCAGTAGAAAATATCCAAAATGAAGAATTAAGAGAAAAATAATAATTGAGAAATACAGATGAGGTGAGAGAGAGGAGAGGAGATACACTGAGAAGTTGTGACAATATTTTTAATTAACTACCCTCAATATGGGATGTATTATTTGTGCAGAAGCAATATTTGAAGAGATAATCACTGAAAATTTTCCAAAACTGATGAAGCATATTAGGCCTATCAAAACTTAAGCAGGATAAATAAGGATAAATACAAAGAAAGCTACATTTAGCAATATAAAAGCAAACTACTGAGAACCAAAGACATACACAAATATTAAGATAGCTAAAGTAAGAATGATCAACTTTAAAGGATTGAAATCCTACGGAGTATGTTTCCTGACTAGTGCAATTAAGCTAGAAATGTACAATGAACGATAACTAGAAACATTTCATATGATTGGAAATTGAGGAATACATTTCTAAATAAGGTATGAATCAAGAAATAACAATAAAAATTAGAAGAATATTTGAACTGAATGATAATGGAAATACTAAAAGTTAAAACTTGTGGCATATAACTAAATATGCATTAGAAAAAAATGTAAAGCTTTAAATGCATATATTAGAAAATAGCAAAAGCTAAAAATCAATAATCTAATAATCCATTCTAAATTAGTGAAAAATGAAGGAAATAAAGTTAGAGCAGAAATAAATGAAATAGAAATAAAACAGGAAGTAAACATACAAAGAGGAATATGAACCACTCAAAACATGGCTCATTTAAAGAGTGTAATGAAATTTTAAGCCTTGGTGAAGCTAATTAAGAAAAATTTAAATATGATATGAAACAATAAAAATGTAAAAAATTGGGGCTTCCCTGGTGGCGCAGTGGTTGAGAGTCCGCCTGCTGATTCAGGGAACATGGGTTCGTGGCCCGGTCCTGGAGGATCCCATGTGCCGCGGAGCGGCTGGGCCCGTGAGCCATGGCCGCTGAGCCTGCGCGTCCAGAGCCTGTGCTCCGCAACGGGAGAGGCCACAGCAGTGAGAGGCCCGCGTACCGTAAAAAAAAAAAAAAAAAAAAAAAAAAAAAAGGGGGGGGGGAAATGTAAAAAATTGAGTAGATTTTGAAAAAGAGATTATCTAAGTGGCCAATAAATATACTAAAAATATTCAATTCTATTATTAATCAAGGATTTTCTGCGTACTGAGGCCTGTACTTTTGTAACAAGGTGATCTTAGGAGTTCCATTACAACAAGCCTGTCAACAATTCCTTTCTTTGATTGCAAGAGTCAAAGGCATTCAAATGAATATTCTCACTGGATGTTCTACATCTCTAACGACTCTTAGTTGCATTCATGATTCTTATCAGTCAGAATGGCTAAATTATGTTTCAGTAACAAATCATCCCCAAGTCTTAGTCGCCTAAACAACAAGGTTTTTTTCTCTTTCCCCTATGTCTATTATGGATACCTAGAGGGTCTGCTCCTTGTCAGCCTCATTCCAAGAACATGAGAGAGCAGCCATCATCTACACTACAGTGTTTATGGTGGATATCACAGACAGAAAAAGAAAGACAGGTTAATTACAAAAGCGCTTTTAATGCTTCTACTCATATTTCATTTGCTAAAGGAAACCATAGCCGCCTCTAACTTTAGAGTGAGGAATGAGCTCTGAAAAAGAACTATGAACATTGGTAGATATCACTAATAATCCATACCCATCCAACTCAACATCTCTCATTTTTTCACAGTATTTTCTTCCTCTGCTGTCTTTTCAGATCTGTCTCTTTTCCTTTACAGGCTTTGTCCTTAATCTCTTTCCTCATGTTTTTAGAATTTGATTTTACCAAATTTTCTCTCATGCTTTTCTCTCTATTAGCTATGTATTTTAAAATAAGATTCTCTTAAATACAAAACAAAGTAAATGCTATTGTTGACATTTCTAATACCGTTAGATATTCCTTCATCTTTTTTCTTTCCTTTTATATCCAAAATAATTATTTTTTTACATTTGATGGCTTCATTTCCTCAATTTATACTAACCCTTTAATCCTACCCTTTTACACTCAAGCACACTATTGACATCTTTCTCATGAAAGATATCAGTATTTCCTCACATATAAGAATTAATAGTCTGTTTTCATTTTTTATCCTGCTTAATTTCTCTGCTTTACTGTCATTGGTGAGGTATTGTTTCCTACTCTTATGTCTACCTGTTTCCTATTTAGTAGGCCCTCTTATATAAGTCTATTAATGGGCATTTACTCCAATTTTCCATTTTTCTATCTTCCCTTTTCTCTTTTTTTCTTTTCTTTTCTCTTTTCTTTCTTTCTTTCTTTCTTTCTTTCTTTCTTTTTTTCATTTACCTTTACACTCATTTGTTCTGGCTCTCTCAACCATTCTCTAGCAACTAATCTAATCTGCATTTCAGCTTTTACCCCACACTCCTTATAGCTAGGCTAATATTTTTAATTATCTAATTGGCATTTCCAAGTAGATCTCTAGCATCTCAAACTCAACATGTCAAAATATAAATTTATCATCTACTTGTGTTTATTTTCTCTCTCTCCTGAAGTCCATATTTCAATGAATGGTACAAAAATAAATTATCCAAGCTTGAAACCCTGGAGAAGTCAAACATATTTGACTTCTCCTTTCTCTTTTTCCATAATTCCAACCGGGTTTCCTTCTGAAATGTTATTTTAATTGTTTCTTTTGGTTTTAACTCCTTTTAGTGAACTTTTATTGGTTTTTCTGCCTACCTTCCATTTTTCTTTCTTATGGAAGTATATTCCAGGTTTTGCTTTAAGCGACTATGTGCTTTGTGTAGAATTATGACAACACCTCTATTCATGGGTATTAATGTTAGATCTCGGATTCTTTCCCTTTATTCACAGTAGCTAATTTAGTTAAGAATATCTGAGAATTTAGGCCAAATTTATCCCAAACTCACAGAAAAGTTGGAAGTAAAGTTTAAATATTTTTATTTCCTCTGAACCATTTGAGAGTAACTTGATGACAATGTTCCATCACTCTCTAAATCTATGGTTTGTAATTCCTGAAAACAAGAACATTCTCCCCTATCGCAATGATACAACTATTAAGATCATGGTCCCCTTCCTCCACCTTTAAAGTCAGGAGCAAAGCATCTTTGAATCTCTTTCTGATTCTGACTCTGACCCTCCTGTGTCTCCCTTTCAATTACAAGGACTCATGATTGCATCAGGTCCAATTGAATAATCCAGGGCAATCTCTCTGTGTTAAGTCCTTAATTTATTCACATTTGTAAGGCTCTTTTTGACGTGCAAAATAACATATTCACAGGTTCCGGGGATTAGGATGTGTACATCTTTAAGGGACCATTCTTCTGCCTGCTGCACCATCTAATCTTTAGATCCAACTCAGGTTTTATCAATTGTCCCAATAACATCATTTATCTCAAAATAATAAATCTTGAATCATACACTGCATTTAGTTGTCATGTTTCTTTCGTCTCCTTCCATCTGGAACAGTTCCTCAGTCTTTCTTTACCTTTCATATCCTTGACAGTTTTGAAGACTGAGCATAATTATTTTGAAATGTGTGCCTCAATTTGGTTTTGTCTATAAATCCTCATGATTTCCTTTACTTTGCATCGTATCATGTATCAACCAATTTTAATTAGTCATATTACTGATTATATTCACTTCAATCACTTGATTAAAGCAGTGTCTGCTAGAATTCCTTAATTTAGACCTACTCCTTTTTCTTTTGGTATTAATGAACATTCTATGTGGAGGTATATTGGGGTTATACTACTATCCCATTCCTCAATAACTTTCAATTTATTAATGTATTATATTATCAGTATAGATACATGGTAGAGAGTTAATTACTATTTTACTTCTAGTAAAACCCATTGTAACCTGTTACTATCATTATTTATTTTAATGCTCACATTGTCTTCGATTTAGACAATGGAAATCCCTTTAAACTAGCATTTGTGTTTTCATGACCCCATTGTTCTTTGAGCACTTCTGCATTTTCTAGCTGAGCTTAAAATCAACTATTTCTCCAAGGAGTTCTAGCTCATTTTATTGTAGAATGATGATTGGAAACCAATATCTGGATGTTCAGTGTGTTTATTGGTATTGGGGATCACTACTTTTAGTACATTTCAGTGGACAGAAATAAGGAAAGTACACACACATACACACATACCTTTATCAAAAACTATATGTAGATGCTAACTCTTCAAGTCAAATACCACATTTTAGTTTTCTAGGACTAAACTTTTGGAGAAGGAGAAGAAATGAAAGAGGAAAGAGAGTTTCAGGCATAAATTACCCTGAGGTAAAATCTAAATATAATAAAATTTTATTGAGGTAAAATCTAAATATAATAAGTTTTTCCCATTTTAAGTTAAAAATAGCATTTTTTTTCATCCTCAGTGTTTCTTCATTCTTTTTGCAGTAACAGCCTCCCCTGACCTCTGGTCCCAGGTAACTGCTGATTTACTTTCTCTCATTTTCACTGCCTTTATCAGAATTAGACATGAAGAGAATCACATAGCATGTGATCTTTTGTGTTTGAGTTTTTCACTTAGCATAATGCATCTTAGATTATCCATGTGGTTGCATGTATCAATAGTTTGTTCTATTACTGAGTAGTATGCTACTGTATGGATATATTGCAATTTTTTTACCTATTCATCAGTTGATGATACTTTGAGTACTTCTCAGGTTTTGTTTTTATGAATAATTATCTTTGTGAGAACATATGTTCTATTTCTTTTAGTAAGTAAATAGGAATGTGACTGCTAGGGTGTATGATGTGTGTGCTTAAATTATAAGACATTGGCAAACTTTTCCAGAGTGGTTGTAATATTTGATTCCATCTACAATGTATGAGAGCTCCCATTGTGCCACATCCTCTTCAGCACTCGGTAATGTTGATCTTGTTAATTTTAGCCACTCTTGTGGGTATGTAGTGATATTTTATTGTGTTTTTTCTTCATATTTCTATGGCGGCTGGTAATTTTAGACATCTTTTCGTGTGTTTATTGTCCATTTGAATATTATAGAGAAATGTCTTTTCAGATCTTTTGCCATTTATTAATTGGGTTGTTCGTCTTGTTATTGCTGAGTCATAGGAGTTATTAATATATTCTGGATACACATTCCTTTCCAGGTATTCTTTGCAAACATTTCTCCCAGTCAGTAGTTTGTGTTTTGTTTTCTTAATTGTGTCTTTCAAAGAGCAAAATTTTTTTTTAATTTTGATGAAACACAATTTACCATTTATTTCTTTTTATGGTTTATGCTCCTGTGCCTTATTTAGAAAATTATTGCCTAATCTAGTGTTACAGAGAGTTTTCTCTGACATGTTTCCAAACATTTTATTGTTTCAGATTTTATGCTTAGATATAGGATACATTTTGAGGTAATTTTTGTATGTAGTGTGAAATTTGAGGTTCATTTTCTTCTATGTAGATATTTAGCTATTACAGCTCCATTTGTTGAAAAGACTATTTTCTCCTCCATTTAGTTACTTTAGCAACTTGACCATATAAATGTAGGCTTATTTCTAGACTTCCATTTTGTTCCATTGATCTCCAGTCCTATCCTTTATCCCATATCATATTTTCTTGATTACTTTAATGTGATTGTAGTAGCATAAGTTATTCAAGTATGTTCTTATTTTTAACACATTTTTTGCTAAGTTCTTTTCCTTATTGTATAAATTTTGAAATAGGCTTGACAAGTTCTTCAAAAAATGTTATTTTATTCAACCATCTAGAATGCTATTTTATTCAACCATAATTCTGGGTGATATATGCCCAAACGTATTGTTAATATCTTGTAATCATATGGAGGTTGAAAATAAAGTGGACATTGACAAGTGTAAAGATATGGAGAGATACTGCATCTAAGTTACATATTTTGAGTCTCTGAATCAAACAACTGTTTGATTTTCAATTACTTGATACAATAAATTCTATCTTTGGTACAAACCAATTTAAGTCACTTTTTTTGAGTCCCTTGCAAATAGTAGCCCTAATTTTTATATTCCCATCTCAATTTTTCTAGTTCAGACACTTTTTATCTCTTCCAGAACTATTGTCCCATAAAGATATACTTCCACAGCTATGAAATCAGATAATTTTAAGAAGCTTCTCATCACCTATTAAAAAAATACCAAACTTTAAAAAAATAATAATTAATTAATTATTTTTGGCTGCGTTGGGTCTTCGTTGCCATGCGTGGGCTTTCTCTAGTTGCGGTGCGCGGGGGCTACTCTTCGTTGCAGTGCACGGGCTTCTCATTGTGGTGGCTTCTCTTGTTGCAGAGCACAGGCTCTAGGCACGTGGGCTTCAGTAGTTGTGGCACATGGCTCAGTAGTTGTGGCTTGCGGGCTCTAGAGCGCAGGCTCTGTTGTTGTGATGCATGGGCTTAGTTGCTCTGCAGAATATGGGATCTTCCTGGACCTGGCATTGAACCCGTGTCCCCTGCACTGGCAGGTGCATTCTAAATCACTGCACCACCAGGGAAGTCCAAAAAAATATCAAAGTTTTAATCATGGAATTTAAAATTTCTGATTATTGGGCCTTGTTATAATATTTTTTAAACACATTTTTTTGCCCTCCTCTACCTCAGCTCACACAATCTTTGGTCCAATAATATTGACTTTCTCATTTATGTCCAAATAAAATGAGAACACCTTGGAACAGCACTCTTCTGAATTTTTAATTAAAAAAAAATTTTGCTGTTGCCTCTAAGTTTGGGTACTTATTCCACTTATCTTTGACAGTTGAAACCCTAGGTATACTACATTTTCATTATCCCTACAGATTTTTCTAGATCTCATAACAGAATTAGTTCCTCCATTATTCATCCTTGAGGTGACTAGAGGATTTTCAGCCTCCATGAAAACAATTATTACAGCCTTATTTCATTATGCTTTGTGTACACATCTCTCTCCTTCTAAAATATGAGCTCCTAAAGCACAGGATCCATATTTGTATCCTCTAAAGTGCCTAGAAGAACGTCTTAAGGAAAGTATTTGTTGACTCAATTACAAAAAGCAACTAAAAGTATTCTTAATTCTTGAAAATAAATTAAAAAACAAACTTTTAAGCTCCAAAAACAACTGATGCATCTTGTCTTGTTTCTTTTTTGTTTCTTTGAAGTTAAGAATTTGGGGGTTTATTTTAGATATTACAAGCCTCTTATTTTTGAAGGGCAACTCTGTTGCTATTTCTGGTCTTTTAGTTCAAAGGCATATATGTAATGTAAGGGTTCTCTCTTTTAGGATCACAGGGACCAACAGGTATACATTCTAATAAAACCAAAGATACTTAAATTGTAATTTATTTCATTGTGTCTATGTAAGTTTAGATTATTAATACATTTATACACATTTACCAACAAAATATGATTTCAGGGTAATACTGAATAAATGGAAAACTCTCTCTGAAAATTTAATGTGTTTTATACCCTGATCAAAAGTTTTTAATCTGTCTTGAAATGTTGTTACTTTCCTCACCTCTTCATTTTAATATAAGATGTTAGATGGCAATTGTCAGAAAAATCTACCAAGTCCAGATGTACTTTGGGGTCTATTCCTGTAACTAAAGAAGCTCGTTAATTTAGGAATTTATAAAGATGGCAAAGAAGATAAAACTGAATGAATTCATACCACGTGTGGGGACCACATAAGCTAGTCTACATAGAGTTTATTAAGCACTAATTTATAAATGCAACCTGTATAAAACTCTATAGGATAGTTTTCTTTCTTTTTAAAATTTTATTTCCAATACCTCTACTTTAGAAAAGGGTCAAATATCCTTAGCCTGATGTAGCCAAGATAATTGTCTGTGTCCTGTTTCTTTTATAATCATTAAGGCTGTACTAGTGGCATGGCGGAACTGGCTTGTGCTGGTTTCCTGGAGTCAAATGTTAAATATTCAGAAAATTTCCATGTCAGCTGTTAAAGCATTAGTATTTTAAAATTGGCCATGGTGTAAGTATTCACACCAGAAACAAAGCAAACTCTACTGAATTAGGATTCCTACTGTCTTGGTCTGTTCAGACAGCTGTAACAAAAATACCATAGAGTGAGTGGCTTAAACAATAGACCTTCATTTCTCACAGTTCTGGAGGTTACAAAGTCTAAGATGAAGTCACATCTGGAGAAGGACTGCTTTTTGGTTTATAGATGCCCATTTTCTTACTGTGTCCTCACACAACAGAGGGGTAAGGGAGCTCTCTGGGGTCTCTTTTATAAGGACACTAATGCCATTCAAGAGGGTTCTACCACCATGACCTAATCACCTACCAAATACCATCACGTTGGGGATTAGGATGCCTGTATAAATTTGGGGAGTGTGTGGCCAAATATTCAGTATATAGCATGTACCTATACCTACAGGGAAGTGATTTGCAAATATACCACTGATTATTATAGTTATAGGTACTCTTATTTTGTTTTATGCTATTTTGTTCCATAGCAGTCTGTCCTGAGAACCTGCTTCTTTACATAATGGGGATGCTGCTAAGCTCTGGCTTATCTCAAGGGTCTTAAACTGTTTTTTCAGTGCATTATCCCCTTGGGTGCAGGGAATTCTTTCTTCTAACTAATGGGTGTTCAAGAAGCCCCACTCCACCCACCCTGCCCTGACCCTGAACATATACATGACCTTGGAAAGTTGTGGTTTGCTATCCAGTTGGTGTTAAGAAAAGTCTGGAAGACATGGTTTGTTCATACAGCTTAGTCAACCAATGAAGTATTGATACAGAAAGCATCAACTGAGCTTAGCAGACTAGGAGCAAGTTTTCTAAAGCTCTTGGCAAAAGAACAGGTCTTAAAGTGGTCCTTATCAATCCATGATTGATAACATTCTTTATTCGAACTACCCTGCTCCCAACCTCATCCAAAGTACTCTTCTTTTATTCAGTTCAAAACAAAAGCTGAAATGCTTTTTCCCTATATTTGAAATTGCTGAACAGGTCATAATTTCACTGAGTTTTCTTTCTAATATTTAGATTTTTTCCCAATGCAGTTTGCTGAATATTACTTATCTGAGGATTCTCTCTCTCTAATCTGCACCCTAGACTTTAAGAAGTGGCTTCCCCAATGCCTCACTCATCAGTACTTAGCCACCTGTGGACTAAATTTGCTGACAATTAGATGCAGTATGTAGTGGAATTGAAATTGGGAGTCTGGGTGTAGCTATGCCCCTCTGGTCCTCACCATGGGCAAAGCTCTTCCTGCCACTGGGGAGGAGCCTCTGGGGTCAGAAAAGATGGTCAGAGGGAACACTTATTCTGAGGCAGGGGGAGGAGAGAATGAATGCCTACTCTTTAAGAGAACTCTGACCTGAATCCTCAATCCCAGCATTCTGTGGTAGAAAGATTGGCTCACTCTGCTGCCTGGGTTGGGGTACAGTGGTCTGTTCAACTGATGTTCATATGATACTTCTGGTTTGAGGGAATTGGGTAACATACTTCTTTATTACTACTGAGCACGGGGACCTGAGACAGGAGGCCTCAGAATTTGGAGGGCATTGGTTATCTCCCTGGGTAGTACTGAGTTTAGGTTAGACTTGTCACAACTATTAAGGGCAGGGAACATCTTCATCTATCTTCTCTTTTATCTGAGAAATGCTATGTCTATGTATCTATGCTATGGCTGAGAGTTTTTTTACACAGAAACTTACTGGGGAGAACAAAACAGAGGGTGGGCTCTGTCTCCTTTAGGTTTGCCCACTCTTTCTTGGATATTCTTTCTCCTCTATTATCATTTTCATTTATCGATATCTATGGGTGCTTCTGTTTAAAAAAAAAAATAAAAGAGGAAGAAGTTGGGATGGGGATGGGGGATTAAGTAGAATGGATCTTAAATTGGAGAAGATGGTATGTTGTCTATTCCTATTTGACCTATTGTACTGGATTTCAACTTCTCCAGTTAACATATGAAAACTGGAAATGGATGGATCATTTTTTCATGGGAGGCTTAGAGTAAACAATCACCAAAAAAGACAAATTCTCCTACAGTCTTAGTTACTCTGGACTCTTGAGAAGGCAGAAAACCATGAAGGTATACTACAGACAATTTATCTGACTTCATGATAAGAGGGTCATCTGAGAATTGTTTTACAATGGTGTGAGACATGTATCATCTATCATGGGAAATGGATCCTGAACCCATATATACATACATTTTTAACTTAGAATTCAAAAAACTTAAGTTTCTGAATGAGAAACCTGTATTTTCCTTTTCCTGCCTTCCTGTTTAGCTTTTCTCAGCCTTCATGGTGCTCTCAAAAGGCCTAATAACTACAGTGGTTAATCTTAGAAAATGTTTTTCATAGAAAAAGGAGCCATTTAGGAAAAAATAAATCAATCTATTATTCTGTTTAAAACTTTATTATGCTCCATACAGATATTTTAAATACTAGTAGTGAGATTTTCCAATTTTGAATGCTTGTATGTTTGAAAATATCAATGAAAATGTACTAACAAAAGAGAAACTGAGATCCACACCCATTTCTTGAAGAATTCATACTGTCTTCATAGGTAGAGCTCTGTTCTTTGGTTCTTTACTCCTGAAAAAACATAAAGACATTTAAAAAGACATTATTATTGTGAGGCAGAAAGTTTTTAATATATCTTAGAGGGATTATATTATAAATTAAAAGTGATTTCCATTTGGTCAGATTTTACATAATTTTACAAAGAAGTTTAAGATAGATATCCTTTAAACAAATTCAGCACTTGGAGATATAATAAATTAGGAGATTATCACTTTAATAAAAAGTTTCCACCAAGTTATTTATATTGAATGCTGTAGTGTGTCACCCAGATCTCACTTCAGGGATCAATTCCCCTACTGTCCCAGGAGTTACCTGCAGATGGTTCACAGTTAATACTCTCAGGTATTACTCTCAGACAAAAGAAGTTGCCTCACCCAGGTTTATCTCTTCCCTGAAACATATATCTTGACTGAGTCATGTTGGGAATAAACTGTGTGGTCCCCTTGTGTTTTTTGGATACAACTGTGAACATTGCGACTTCAGAAGTCTCCATGAAATTGGCTGTCTTTTGTCACAACAGCATTGCAGTTTAGCTTCTTACTCTGTCCATTCCTGCTTGCCTTACTCCTCCACAGGTGTTAATCCCAAGCACATTATACTTCTTGAATTCAGATATCTGTCCCAGATTCTGTTCCACAGTAAATGAAGCCTGAGTGTTGGTACCAGTATCTGGGTGGTCTAAGGAAACAGATTCTAAAAGATTTTGGACCTTGATCACCTGACAGCCAGAAGGCAATGCATATTTCATTATGGGTGATGAATGCAATACTGATATTCCCTTGTATGCTGTAATTGTGCAGTTGGTCAAATTTTAACCAATGGTGAACTAGGATAACATACCAGTAGAAGGGAAGGTACTGATGGTCACAATAACCCCTATGATTGAGAAGTTCAGAGCAGGCAGTAAATATAGGACAGTAGAATTGGATGTCTGCTGCTGAATGTCATCAATTTACTGGAAGAGACA
This sequence comes from Pseudorca crassidens, assembly GCF_039906515.1. Lineage (NCBI taxonomy): Eukaryota > Metazoa > Chordata > Mammalia > Artiodactyla > Delphinidae > Pseudorca > Pseudorca crassidens. The sequence goes on along the minus strand of NC_090300.1, from coordinate 114,366,260 downwards.
GACAAAGGCATGGGTTATTAATCACCAATTTAAAGTGAAATGTGAAAACCAGAGTGTTTCCTTGGCAGAGTATGAAGAGACTCTCATCTTCTACAGCCAGATATAAAAAGCAGAGGATCAGACTCAGAATTTAATTATAAGGAGATCAGAGCTTTAGAGAAGACTGAATTATCAATTTCAGCAAATATGCTATGCCAAGGTTAGGGTCTTGATTGGGAAAGAGTGAGTCCCCTCTTTTCTCCCCCAGCTTATTGAGATAGAATTGCATATAACATTGTGTGAGTTTAAGGTGTACAGCATGATGGTTTGATGTACATATATATTGCAAAATGATTTCCACAGTAAATTAATATAGCCATTACCTCATGTAATTACTTTTTTTGTGTGGTGAGAATTTTAAGACCTACTTCTTAGCAACTTCTAAGTATACGATACAGTCTTGTTAATTATAGTTACCCAGCTATACATTAGACCCCCAGAACTTATTCCTCTTATAACTGGAAGCTCATACCCTTTGACCAGCCTCTCTCCATTTCCTCACCCCCAAGCAATCACCAGTCTACCCTCTGTTTCTATGAATTCGTTTTTCCCCCCAGGATTCCACATATATGTGAGATCATACAGTATTTATATTTTTCTATCTGATTTATTTTACTTAGCATATATGGGGTTCATATATGTTGACTTATAACTATATCTACTTGTTTTAAACTGATAATCATTTAAGTTAAAACACTTTATAAAAGAGCTATGTTATTTTACTCCCCTCTCTCACATTTTGTGATTTTGATGTCATATTTTTTATCTTCATGTTTATTACTTAACTATTTATTGTAGTTATAGTTAATTTTACAATTTTTTGTTTTAGTCTTTGTACTATCTTATTTAAGTGGTTGATCCACAACCTTTACTATATATTTGCTTCTACTTGTGGGTTTTTTCCTTTTCTATAAAATTCTTACTTCTTGCTGTGGCCTTTTCTTTTCCATTTAAAAAAGTCAATTTAACATTTCTTTTAGGGTCAGTTTAGTATTTATGAACTCTCTTAGTTTTTGCTTGTCTGAGAAGTTATTTATCTCTCCTTCAATTGTGAATAATAGTCTTGCTGAGGAGAATATCCTAGGTTGTAGGTTTTTCTCTTTCAGCACTTTAACTGTATCATGACATTCTCTTCTTGCCTGCAAAGTTTCTGCAGAAAAATCAGCTGATAGCCTTATGTAGTTCCCTTGTATGTGACTCTGTTTTCTCTTAGAATTACCT